>NC_062522.1:17864852-17932352 GCF_022655615.1 Tachysurus fulvidraco
AGATAAACAGGTTCACAAACACTGACGCTTCCTGCATCACCGGTTTTTAGCAAAGCACTGATTGAAAACAAGGCACACACTGACACAGACTTCCTGTTGATGTCTAAGATTTCTCACTTCTTTAAAAAATAAATTCAGTTAACAACCCTAAAAGTGTCAACATTTTATTTCATGCATCATGAGTAGTTCAAGCTTGAAAACACCTTACTGACAGAAGTATTACTACTGTAGTGACAAATTGACACATTATACATAGTAAACCAATCATGAATTGATAAATCACTTCTGACTAACAACAATGATTATAAAACATATTTTGTACTAACTTTTAAGCATTTGCAGTAATTTGAATTACCTGAAAAAGGTTCAGTGACATTACAAAGCTCACTGACCGGTAATGACTCAAAATGTTCCCAATAAGTTAATATTTCACCAGGAAATAGTTTAATGCCCAGCATTTATCTCTTTCTCTCTTTATCTTTACTGTTTATTCGAAATACTTTTCTGTGCAAGTGGCTGTACATTAACACATATTCAATCCTAGCCTTATTTAACTTCAAATAGTGGGTAAAATGAGTAAATATGCTCTAGAATCTAGACGTAAGAAATAACGATTAGCATTTTCATAAAGCAGTAAGATGTAGTAAAAATATCCAAATCTGAAGCTCCTGATTTTGGGTGACTTTGTTGTGTAAAATGTCAGTCAGACCCTGCAGTAATGTAGTCATTTCCTTGTTGGAATCTGGCTCCCTCCTCAGGCTTAAATGGCTTTAAAAAGAAAAAAAAAAAACTTTATAAAATTAGAGCTTTCACCACTGCATGTTAAAGGGACAAGTCATATTATCATGAAATATTCTTCATGAAATACTCAGTAAGTACACAAATAAAAGTAATCACAAATAAAAGAAATTAGTCATATTCACTGTTATAAAATTTTGATTATCCAGAAGGCAGCTTCGGAAAAGTGATTGATTACATTTGGGTGCAATAAGATGAGTTATTTTTATGAGTAAAACTAGGGCTCAAAGTTCAGTCAGTGACCCACAATTCAAATCATTCAAATATCTAACACAAAATTGAGGACTTGCAAAAGCACATTTCTGTAATTAAATTAAGTGAAAACACAGGCGAAAGCTTCAAAACTTTCCAAAACTCATGTCTGGTCCAACTACATACACAACAAACTTTTCAACAATTATTATTACTTATATTATGTATTATTATTATTATTATATTATATACAGTTATTAAAACTCACAGTTTCGTTTTGTTCCCAATTATTTTGAACCCACAAAAAATCAATTCAGAAACTCACTAAATCATCAATAAATGTATATGAGTATTTATTCTTTTCTGTAATACAGCATATAAGGCCACAAAACATAACTGGACACATAGGATGTAAATCACACATTACAGTATGTGTGGATAGCACAGAGACATGATCTAATGTAGAATTAGAATTTTAGATGCTTTGTGTAAATGGAACAAAGAATCAAAGACAGTAATATCTCTGTGGATGAAAAGCCATGCTTTGCTTGTACTGTGACTATTTCTACTGATCTTGAACAGCTTTACTTGCACAGGACTGTAAAGCACCGGCAGTATGATATATGTATAGATATAGAAATGCAGTAAGAGTGTCTGCATTAAATGGTGTGTGAGTGTAGAAGAGGAGGTTATTTGTGTTACAATATTGTGAAAGAAAATGTTAGTCTTAAGCTGTGAAAGATTTGCACTGTAGTCAGTTAGTAGTGGAGAACAGTTCAGATTGAGCCCTCACCAGCAACAGATTTTCTTGGTCTGACAGCTGTTTATTGAGGATTTTATTGAAGATTTGAAGACGTGCACATGACTCACAGTGGCATTAGTACTATGAATGTTAATTGTAGTATAGCTTTAAGATTTCCGTTCAGAACAGCAGCATTTGTGTAACAGTAATTTAGACTGAGTCTTATAGCAAAATATACATTGGTCCAGCATCTGTAGCCTAATGTAAGGTCTGCTATCAAAATACCATGCACTACCATTCGGCCAGATGCCTTGGTAAACAGAATATCTTTATTGTACATAAAGTTTCAGCACTGTATGAAATGGATACGTGCCATATGAAAACCAGTTTAACCAACACTGAGCAAAAACAACCCTGACACATAAATATCCAAATAATCATTCTGCTGCTTACATGAAGACAATATTCAAATAAATACAATAAATAAAGACCACATGACACAATATGAGCAAATAAATAATAACACAGAATTCACATTCAGTGGGAGTGATATGTTACAAATCCTCACATCATGTATTACAAACAGAATAGAATACTTACAGGAAACACAGGGAAAGATATTGAGAAATGTAACATAATGCAATTTATATCAAAGCACTGACGTGTGTGTGGTGTGTGTGGATGTGTGTGTGTGTGTGTGTGTGTGTGTGTGTGTGTGTGTGTGTGTGTGTGTGTGTGTGTGTGTGTGTGTGTGTGTGTGTGTGTGTGTGTATGCATGTGTACTGGTAGTTTGCTCTGTTAATTGCTAACATTATCCAACTTCTCATAACACTA
Source organism: Tachysurus fulvidraco (assembly GCF_022655615.1). Taxonomy (NCBI): domain Eukaryota; kingdom Metazoa; phylum Chordata; class Actinopteri; order Siluriformes; family Bagridae; genus Tachysurus; species Tachysurus fulvidraco. The sequence continues at coordinate 17,867,419 of NC_062522.1, forward strand.
AATGCAAAAGCTAATTTTCTTAGCTTGTCAATTAGTGTATTAAAAATGCAAAGAGACAGAAACAATCATATACACTGTAAATTAATAAACCTTCACCTACAACATGGCAACATGGACAACCACAGGGATATTCTGCATCTATCTATCTATCTATCTATCTATCTATCTATCTATCTATCTATCTATCTATCTATCTATCTATCTATCTATCTATCTATCTATCTATCTATCTATCTACAGTATCTATCTATCTATCTATCTATCTATCTATCTATCTATCTATCTATCTATCTATCTATCTATCTATCTATCTATCTATCTATCTATCTATCTATCTATCTATCTATCTATCTATCTATCTAAGCAGCATGCATGCCATGCAGAAAGAAGCACAATGTGAACAATTAACACTACAATATTACATCCTGTTTTTTTTCTCTCCAACACTCTACCCACCTAAAACAACACAGTTACAGATTCTCATGGAGCTGTATCATTCTGTACTGAATTTACTGTAGAGCAGCCAACAATGGCATGTGCACTGTGTTCTCACACATTTTTTCACAACCATCCACGATTCCTTTTACTCCAGTAATTCAATAATATTCCATTGTTTACATCTAAATGATCAGCCATTTATGAAACATCTTACTAACACAATATCACAACAAAGCAGCATGCAAAACCTAGCAGCTCTATGCCTCTACAACACCTATACATGCAATCTACTGTCTACTAAGCCACAAGACTCTACAAGTCACAGTGAAGGAGAAAGCCATGCAGGAGGACACAGTGGGGTGCATGTTTACACAGCACACTCAACTGACTAACAAAATTACTGACCAGCAGGAGAAGGAGAGAGCTGCTTAATGTTAGCATGTGTGTGCATGTGTGTGAGTGTGGTGTGTGGTTGTGTTTGTCTGTGTGTGATTGAGAGAGAGTGAGAGAGAGTGAGAGAGAGAGAGAGAGAGAGAGAGAGAGAGAGAGAGAGAGAGAGAGAGAGAGAGAGCGTGTGTTTGTGTGTTTGTGTGTTTGTGTGTTTGTGTGTGATGAGACAAACTGCATTACAATCATAATGATAATACATCATAGAAAATCTAACTATATGAATCTAAAATATTAAACAGATGAAACTGCTTGAGCTTACTATATTTTAGAGAAAACCTTTGTCTTTGTGGGAAAATGAAAACACAGTGAAACCAAAGAAAACATGGTGTGCATGGAGAAATAATGACTATTCTGGGACTATTCTATTATACTCTATTATATTACTTGTGTACTTGACTGTGTCATTTAAGGTCCATTTTAGACTGAATAAAGAGAAACCACTGAAAAGCAGAGACGATATTTGTGTGCTCATGGGTTTGTTGAGGTGTACAGGTGTATGTGTTTTCCATGTGTCCATATATATTTTGACATGTGAACATGTGTGATGAGTCCATTTACACAGACCATCTGAAGGCTCTAATAACCACACATTTGCAAAAAATCAAATGTAAACAAACAAAACCAAACCAAATAATACGATAACCCCAAGTTTCCCCACCCCTTGCCCTAAATAAGCCCTCCACACCTGCCTGAGAACCCTCATTTCTTATTCTTCAGCTGATTGGCCAGCCAGTCAAGGCCTTCGTACAGGCCATCGCCACTGGTTGCACAGGTGGCCTGGATGTACCAGTTGCGGTGGCGCAGTGAGTGGAGGCCCAGCTTATCTGTGATCTCAGCTGCATTCATTGCATTAGGCAGGTCCTGAGGTTACAAGGTGAAGAAACAGCATAGTGTTACACTTAGAACTAATGGTACCATGATTAAACGATTCAACAAAATACTGATTGCTATTTTTTTACTTTTATATTGTTATTAGGTGCGTTTGTCCTAAAAATGACTGATTCTAGGTAGGATGGACGGATGGAGAGTAAGAATGAAGAGTGAACCTGTTTGTTGGCGAAAACAAGGAGAACAGCATCACGCAGCTCATCTTCTGCCAACATCCTCATCAGCTCCTCCCTGGCTTCGTTCACACGCTCTCGATCGTTACTGTCCACCACAAAGATCAGACCTGCAAGGAATTTCCATCTATCTATCTAATCACACTTTCTGAATATTTCCAGTTTAGATTTCTGGTCGTTGTGTGTTCCTGTGTTTCATGTTTTTGTTGTCCTTGTTACCTTGTATGTGTTTGCCTAGTATTCACATTCTTTTAAAAAGTGGTCCTTTTTTGGTGCTTGTGTATTATTTCTCACTTGATTTAGTGTAAAAGGCCAATTCAGTCTCTGTGGGTTCCATCCACAAAACTGACAAAAGTGCAAATTATTTCCACTAATTAGTAACGTGAGCATTGTCATGTGGACCGGGTACCAAACCCGAGACTACCTGTAGGAGATGGTCTGAGTTTGGTTGCACTGGATCTGTGCTGTGATTCCTGTGAATGAAAACGCAACTCATACTCAGATCTGCATTTTTTCAGGAAGTAAACTAACCTATTCTAGCCAATGATGGCCTCATTATTACCCACATCACATGCAAATTATGAGAGACAGTGGAACACTGTGTGGCACAGAAGAGGTGAGATGCCTTTTTTAGATATGGGGAGAAAATAACTTACAGGAGCAGTTAAACAAATAGTTTCGCAATTAGCGTGTGTGTGTGTGTGTGTGTGTGTGTGTGTGTGTGTGTGTGTGTGTGTGTGTGTGTGTGTGTGTGTGTGTGTGTGTGTGTGAGGTTGGTGGATTTACCCTGTGTGTTTTGGAAGTAGTGTCTCCAGAGGGGTCGGATCTTATCCTGGCCACCAACGTCCCACACTGTGAAACTGATGTTCTTATACTCCACTGTCTCCACATTAAAACCTAGGAAAAACCAAAAATGTAACACTGAAACAGCAATAACAACACTCTGGAACATTGTATTACTATACTTGCTGCTATACTATTAAAAGCTTCTCAAAACAATTTCAGTATCCTGAAGGTTAAACAAATATTAAAGTTTAACAGTGATCCACAGCGCTAAATAATATTTGGGATTAAAATTGCTGAATTAAATTGCTGGTGACAATGCTGAAAAACAATAGAAACTACTGTTTTAGTGCTTTATGATACTGTATGTTATAGTTTATTTGTTTTTTAATTTGCTGTATTATGGAAAAGGAAGTGAAAAGAAAAAAGGTTGTGGTTGGGGGGTCACCCATTTTTCAAAATTGAGAATATGAAGTATAATGAAAAAAACATTTTTTAGAACCATGGAAACTGTAAAAGGAATACCCTAATATGAAAATGTAAAATTCAAATACCGGTATTTCTTAAAGTTAGGTACAAGTTTTGGATTGTTGGTGGATGCAATAAACAGAAAATAAATCATTTATATCAGACACATAAACAGCTGTTTTTTCCTTTACAGACTAGCACTAAAATTGTAATTAATTAATAAAAAAGTCTATGCTCTTACCAATGGTTGGGATGGTAGTAACAATCTCCCCCAGCTTAAGTTTGTACAAGATCGTTGTTTTACCAGCAGCATCCAACCCAACCATCAGAATCCTCATCTCCTTCTTTCCTATGAGGCTCTTCAGCAGATTACCAAAAATATTCCCCATGATTCAACAGTGAGCGTCTTCAGACTAACAATCTGAAATAAATAAATGAAATAAATGTGTGGGTTTGCAGTGAGTTAAAACACTGAAAGGCTTTCCATAGTGATTGAACAAGAAAACAAAGAATTCTTACTTAAAGCTATAAGTAAAACTGCACCGAACTGAACTTTCATGAACATAACATAAAAAGTTCATGAAAAATGTATGCTGTGACTTACGGCTGTACTCCAATCTGTTCTAATAGTCTTGTCAACTCTGTTCACACAAATCTATACAAAAGTTAGTATTCACAGTGTTTGTATTCATTCCATCATAGGCATCTTTATACAGTGGGGCAAATAAGTATTTGATGTACTGCTGATTTTTCAAGTTTTCCCACTTTCTCCACCATGACCCATCTTAAAAGCTCTTACTGAGGGAAGGAGATTAAAATTGCACTGTCGTACTGTCCCCTTTGCAGAAAAGCACCCCAAAAGCAAGTTGTTTGCCCTATGCTTCAAAAAGGTTGCTCTCTTTGGTTGGGATGGTGTTCTTGGGACTGTACTCATCCTTCTTCTTCCTCCAAAAATGGCAAGTGGAGTTTATACCAAAACGTTCGATTTTGGTCTTATCTGACCACATGACTTCACTGGATCATCCAGATGGTTTTTAGCAAACTTCAGAAGGGCCTGGACATGTGCTGGCTTAAGCAGGGTGACATTTCACGTGCTGCAGGATTTTAATCAATGACAGTGTTGTGTGTTACTAATGGTAACCGTTGAGACTGCGGTCTCAGCTCTCTTCAGGTCATTGACCAGGTCCTCCCGTATAGCTCAAGGCTGTTCCCTCACCTTTCTCAGGATCACTGACACTCCACGAGGCGAGATCTTGCATGGAGTCCGAGGGAGACAGTCATTTTGAATTTCTTCCATTTTCTAATAATTGCGCCAACAGTTCCCTCAACAGTTTCCTTCTCACCAAGCTGTTTGCCTATTGTTCTGTAGCCCATACCAGCCTTGCGCAGGTCTACAATTTTATCTCTAGTGTCTTTAGACAGCTCTTTGGTCTTGCCCAAGGTGGAGAGATTGGAGTCTGATTGATTGAGTGTGTGGACAGGTGTCTTTTATACAGGTAACAAGTTCAATCAGGTGTAATTATTACAGCTAATGAGTTGAGGATAGGAGAGCTTCTTAAAGACAAGCTAAAAGGTCTGAGAGAGTCAAAATTCTTGCTGGTTGTTAGGTGATCAAATACTTATTTAATGCAATAATATGGAAATTAATTATTTAAAAATCATACAATGTGATTTTCTGGATTTTTTTTTTAATTCTGTCTCTCACAGTTGATGATTTGCCTATGATGAAAATTACAGATCTCTCAATTCTTTGTAAGTGGGAACATCTGCAATGTATCAAATACTTATTTGCCCCATAGGTTACCTGCTAATAAACATTCATTCATTCATTCATTCATTTTCATAGTCGATAGCTGCTTTACCCTGGTGGATCTAGAGCCTGGACATGAAGCTGGAAAACACTATGGAAGCCAAAATCACCAACACACAAGTTCATTGCAGAGAATCACACACATTCACACATTTAATAACAACTAGGGGCAATTTAGTGCTGCCAAGCCACGTACCAGCATGTTTTTATGAGGTGGTAAAAAAAACAGAAACTGGTCAAAACTCACACAGACATGGTAAGAAAATGCAGAACTCACAAAGAATAACCCTAAATCCGGTTGGAACCAGGGACCCTGGAGCTGTGAGGCAACAAAGCTACCCACTAAAAAAACATTTTCATAATACACTTTAAAATAGGTTTCCTTTAGTAACCTAAACACATTTTCAGATTGTCCTTTAAGGGGGATCTTAATGTTTTAAGGTGAAACCCACACAAGCGTTCCTATTTTTAAAAGTGTTCTGAGCAAAACTCCTTAGAAAGTTAGAAATGATAACCATCAAAATAACCAGTGAAAACCCATTTTTATCAATAGCGGATTTACAACCATCCAGTCTGAATTTATTACTAGTCAACTGCATTGAGCACATTATTGAATCAGTGGATGACTTATGTAAACCGTAGATGTTAGTTCAGAATCATATCTATTCAAACCAGGTCTCGTGTGACACTACTCAAAAACCCTCTCAGCCTCTTTTGCTTAAAATATAATGTAAAATTTAAAGTCTAATATCATAATATCATAATGATCCCCCACCTTGGCCTCTCTGACCACATCGCTGTTATGCTAATACCAGCATACAGACCATTTAGATTTACATTATTTTTTATTTATGGCATTTAACAGACATCCTTATCCAGAGCGACGTACAACAGTGCTTTTAAGTCTCTATCAATGAATACATAAACACTGGTTCACTAGGTTACATACTTGAGATACTATCAACCTAAAACTCTGTTTTTATTTTGTTGTTTTGTCATTAAAAAGTCACCAAATCAGTTCAGAGGCAGGTAGAACTGTGGACAGAAGGCACCTTCAACTTTTCAACCAGCACATTAACATCCAGTAATACACAGTTAGTTACTGCTTACATCACTAAATACATTGATAATGTAACAGAACTTAGGACCATCACTAGAAGGGCTAATAAGAAACTGTTGTAAAAAATCTTAGTAGAAATAATTAAAGTATTATTCCTTACAACACTATAACCAATGTAAAGTATTTGGCCTTGCAAAATATTACAATTGCTGTCATAAGACATATGTAGGCGATGTTGTAGGCCAAAGATGTTTATTGTAATCATAAACTTAGTAAAAGTAACCAGATTCGGGGCTGTCAGGCCTAGTCAGTCTGAGCACATTTGTAATAACAAATACAAACTTGTTATGGAGAATGGAAAAGACCATGGTTCCCAGTCCTTAGCTCATAGCGATAACTTATGTAGAATGGAAAAGACCATGGTTCCCAGTCCTTAGCTCATAGCGATAACTTGTTATGTAGAATGAAAAAGAGCATGGTTCCCAGACCTTAGCTCATAAATTGTTATGGAGAATGAAGAAGACCATGGTTCTCAGACCTTAGCTCATAGCGATAACTTGTTATGTAGACTGAAAAAGACATTGGTTCACAGACCTAGGCCCTGAGAACTAAGGGGAGGAAAATCCATAAATGGGCATATGGGTGAAAGGTGATGGGGGATAAGGGGAAATTAGGTCAGTGTATTTAGAAAACATAGGAGGTGATGGCGGTAAATAAGGTGATATGGCACCTGGGATTCCAAGAAATACTGGGAACCAAAGAGGAGGCTCCTAGGAGCGCCAGGGTATATATTGAGAAGATATCTGGGGCTCGGGGGCGAAGGTTTGTGTGCACATGGGTGCGTGTGGGCGCGTGTGCGGGCACAAGTGCGTGCGTGTGTCCGTGGGCGAAGGTGTGTGTGTCAAATTCTTCTTGGCAGATGAAGGAGGCAGCCCCGCGCACGTGTGTGGTGTGTGTGCATGTGTGGTGTGTGTGATGTGTGTATGTGTGTGGAGGTGTGTGTGTTTTTATTTTTGCAAGAACGTCATGAGAGTTCTTGTTTTTCTTGATTGATTTTTGCATGACATGCTCTTTTTGGGGGTTTTCATTTATTATGTTTCAATTTGCCAATTTCTCTTAAAAGATTGTTGGCTGATTGACCACAATAAAGAAGTTTGCTCATTCTCATCCAGGTCTGAGGAGTTTTCTCAGTATTTTTGTAGTAATTATAGAGTTAACAGTTAAGTCTAACTAAAACAGTTTTTAGTAACCAAAAGGCCTAAAATGGGTCCCATCTGGGGTGCCATTAAATATGTCGTAACTCAGAGCCGGTCTCCAAGCCGACACATCACAGGGTGTCCTCTTCTCTTAGGCCTGTTAACTCTATAATTACTACAAAAATACTGAATGAGCAAACTTCTTTATTGTGGTCAATCAGCCAACACTCTTTTAAGAGAAATTGCCAAATTGTAAGTAACAAATGAAAACCCCCAAAAAGAGCATGTCATGCAAAAATCAATCAAGAAAAACAAGAACTCTCACGACGTTCTTGCAAAAATAAAAACACACACACCTCCACACACGTACACACATCACACACACACCACACACACGCGCGGGGCTGCCTCCTTCATCTGCCCAGAAGAATTTGACACACATGCCTTCGCCCACGGACACGCGCACGCGCCCGCACACGCGCCCACATGCCCCCGCCCCCGAGCCCCAGATATCTTCTCAATATATACCTTGGCGCTCCTAGGAGCCTCCTCTTTGGTTCCCAGTATTTCTTGGAATCCCAGGTGCCATATCACCTTATTTACCACCATCACCTCCTATGTTTTCTAAATACACTGACCTAATTTCCCCTTATCCCCCATCACCTTTCACCCATATGCCCATTTATGGATTTTCCTCCCCTTAGTTCTCAGGGCCTCAAGTTATCGCTATGAGCTAAGGTCTGAGAACCATGGTCTTCTTCATTCTCCATAACAAGTTTGTATTTGTTATTACAAATGTGCTCAGACTGACTAGGCCTGACAGCCCCGAATCTGGTTACTTTTACTAAGTTTATGATTACAATAAACATCTTTGGCCTACAACATCGCCTACATATGTCTTATGACAGCAATTGTAATATTTTGCAAGGCCAAATACTTTACATTGGTTATAGTATTGTAAGGAATAATACTTTAATTATTTCTACTAAGATTTTTTACAACAAAACCAAGGCTGACAGGAAAGTTCTAAGGAATACAGAGGGCCTGAAATGCTGCCTTCAGAGCCAGTCACAATGCTGGCCTAAGAACAGCCAAAGGTGATGTTTCTGGAGCCAAAAATCAGTTCACTTATAAGATAGCCCATTACTTTAAGGACAGTGGAGACTATCATCCTACCTGGACCCCTTCCAGTTTGCATACAGACAAAACGATCCACTGATGATGCAGTCTCCACTGCTCTACATACAGCTCTCACACATCTGGACAGAAAAATCTAATTTGTGAGAATGCTGTTGATAGACTTTAGCTCCGCACTCAAACGATCATCCCACAGCAGTTAATACAAAAAGTGGACTATCTGGGCCTGAGCACCTAGCTGTGTAACTGGCTGCTGGACTACAGAGAAGAAGTAAACCAACTTGTCATGTGGTGCAGACAAAGGAGATTATTGTTGATTTTGCAAGACATCAGCACTGGTCAAGAAAGCCCAGAAAAGCCTCTACTTCCTCCACATATTGAGGAGAGCCACAGTTCCAGTACCCATCATGGAAACTTTCTACAGAGGCACTATTGAGAGCATACTGTCTAGCTGAATCATGGCGTGGTTGGAAACTGTTCCACCTCTGACAGGAAAACCCTGCAGCACATAGTGAATGCAGCTGGAAAGATCATAAGTGCCCCTCTCCTTTCTTATCTGGGCATCTACAACACCCACCTTTCCTGCAAAGCATGCAGCATTGTAGGTGACTCCACCCCACCCCTACTCAATTTCTTCATCTTCTGCCACCTGGGAGAGGATTCCAGAGCCTCCAGGCCCGCACCACCAGACTGAAGAACAGTTTCATCACTCAGGCAGTCAGAATGGTGAACACTCTCTTCCCTCTCTGACAATTCAACTACCCCATAGAGTCTATATTGTAAGCCCCCCAAGTGCCTTGTTGATAATATTTGTAAATACATATACTGTATACTATGTACATATTTGTGTTTCTACCATGTTTACATTCAAAATATACCTATATATATATATATATATATACTCTGTAATATATATATATTACAGAGAGAGAGAGAGAGAGAGAGAGAGAGAGAGAGAGAGAGAGAGAGAGAGAGAGAGAGATGTGTATTTTTTCAGTTGTATTTTTCTAGTCGCTGCACCGTTGGACTGAGTCAAAGGCAATTTGATTTCTGTGTATTTCCTGAATATGGAACACGTTTGACAATAAAGCTGACACTGACTCTCTGATTCTGAAACTACTCTCTGATTCACAACACTGATGAAAGCATATTTGCTTGTGAATATTGCGGTGTATTCTAACTGCTCTACTGATTAACAAATCTGTCGTGATTAATATCAGAGATTATTATTATTTGATGGTGATTAATATGGCCGATATACAAGAAAAAATAAGAGGCAGGCTGTGTTGATGATCTACACCTCCACCGTTTCCTGCTGTCCATCAGGCCACCAAAAAAAAGATAGTCCACATCTTTAACGCAATGAGAGATCATTATCTCTGCTAGCAGATGACAGACCACTGTCGATTTGGATTAAATAACCGCTTGTGATCTACGCGCTTTAGCTACACATCTTGTTGTCTCCTGTGTTTCAAGAAAACAGAAATATGATCCTATTTTAATCAAAATATAAAAACTAGACAACTAAGTGACGCATATAAGCTATATATAGGCCGCTATTCTTGTTTTACCGGATGAACAAAATGCAAACACCGGGCTAATGAGGCATCATGTCATGTCGGCGTGGGTTTGTAGCTTTATCACAGGCTACAGAGAAAAGCCTGCGATCATAGTTTACATCAATAGCACGAAAATGTCTTCATGCTTCACTTGACGTAACATCGATTGGCCCAAACGAAGAGAAACAAACTCAACGGCAGCAGTAAAGGACGGAATAAAGCAGTGCGTTAAACAAATAAAAAGGAAGCCGCAATGGCGAAGAGCGGCTCGGTTTGTTCATTCATTCACCGACATTGAGGCGCTATCCGGAGCTCTAGGTGCTGAAACGCCCCTCGCGCGCCTCGTCTTTCTGTACATCGTTAATAAAGCTCAGAAACAGCTCTTACTGATACAGAACCTCTGCGGTCAACAAACCAAAATATGTTTATTAGGAAGGAATCTAAATATCCTCACATCTTTCTTACCTGTTTTAGGGATGACAGCAGCCGATTTCGCATACGGAGAGGTAGGAGGAAATCTCGCTCTAGGCCTGCTGAGAATTCGGGTTTTCTCGCGATAAACCGTTCAGAGGAGATCTTCCACAATCCACATGTCTTATTATTCCAGTCATGCATTCAGAAGACGCCTTGTTTTAGCATTTAAATAATTTTTTACTTTGAAGTATCTTTTTTGAAAGCTTGAAGGACTGCAATTAAGAAAGCCCAAATTACTGCCTTGATTCACATCCACAAGACTTTGTACCATCACCATCACCACCTTGTATTGATAGGATACGATTGTGCTGATCATGCTTATAAATTAATGAGTGTAAATATGGTAATGCCATATTCAATAATATGTTTATAAAATATCAATAATTAAAAAAAATTATGAATTATATATACTAATGAAAAGATGTGTGTTAAAGCAACAGCTTAGAACAAGCATATATTTGTAACATATACATTACAGCATAGTGATTTTTTTTTAACACATCCCAGTTTGTTATGAAGTTCGGATCAGAACACAGTGTCAGCCCTGGTAAAGCACCCCTGCAGCAGAGAGGGTTATGGGCCTTGCTCATAGCCTAACAATGCTAGGGCTTGAACCCCACATCTTTTGATCAGTACTTTTATTTTATCTTTAAATATAATTTTGGACGTCTAAAATAGAATCTTTAAAATCTACATTAAATGTATCCAGGCTATTTTATTTATTTATTTTTATCATTATTATTAGTAGTAGTATTTTTAAATTTTTTATTTATTATTATTATTATTATTATTATTATTATTATTATTATTATTATTATTTATTTATTTATTTATTTTTTTTTACAAAAGCTCAACTTCCTGTTACATTTTTGTTTCAAATAATGTTTGCTAGTGTGGATTTAGGAAATATACACACTCTTGAAACTCTGCTTGACCAATCAAATTAGTGGGGGAAAAACTGTTGTATAGATACGTTATACTTATAATGCGTTTTTAAATCAACTGGACAACACATTGTTTGGCCCAGAAGAATTCTATATGGTTTAATCTTCGATCTGTTTTTTTTTTAAGTGTGGTGGGTTCAATTGTTTTTTACTTATTGTGTGACTTCAAATGTAGTCAAATTCCATCAAACAATCGTGTGGAATAACAAGAGTATATTTGAAAAAGAACTGTTTGACAAGAGAATTATTTTTATTTCAGACTTACTAAATAGTACTGATGAGATTTATACCAGCCTCCGATTTCTTGCTTTCTCCCTGATTGGGTTTTTGTTTAAAGATTGCAATTTGGTTGTGAAGCACATTGGCACTAAATTGCTTTACCTTGTGAAAACACGTCTCAGTAACAACTTAATTAGTTAGGCAGATCATCACTAGCAATAAGAAGTGTATAAAACACCCCTTTTTCTGTGCAGAAATAGTGATGGTATATTGTATATGTTATATTTAGAGAAAATATTATATTTACAACTATAAAAAAACACCTTGTACTAACGAATGAAAACCGTATCACTAACGGAAATGCGTCATAACGCAAAATACAAATAGGCTATTTGGGTCACATTGACCCTCTACCCCTGACTGAACGAGTTAAACCCAGCAAGTGGATTGTGGACATATTCCAGTATTTCAGAGTGTACTGAAATATTAACAAATAGCGCCTCGAGTATGCCAGAAGAACAGACCACGACCAAACATGCCAGTAAGCAATGCAGCAATCTATACTGCCACCTAGGGTGAGCAGGCGGAACTGCACTGTCAGTCAACCCGGCTTGCAGAGACTTCTGGGATGCTGGAGGAATTCTGGAGGCGGTGCTCCTGATAGCCAGGTGTTAGGACAGAGATCACGGCTGTGCTGTGCTTTTATCATTTCGTTATAATAACACATCAGCCTTAACTGGCATCGAGCCGCAAGCTATTTAAGTTGTGTGTGTGTGTGTGAGTGTGTGTGAGAGAGATTTATTGTCCAAATCTGTCGCCTTTTATGCACGACGCGTCCTGCAGAGAGCGACCTTTTTTCCCCACGGAAGTTAAACAGACTTTTATCGTTTTATTAGAAGATTTTCTTTTCTTTTAAAGAGCTACAATGTTATTGAGGAGTGGTGTTTTTGTCCTCTTGTTCGTGGGCTTGGTTTTTATTGGAGCTGAAGAGAGTGAGACGGAGAAACATGTTGAAGAGTTAGAGGTGGAAACACTGGTAAGTTCTGTTTAAGTTTCACCCCATTAATGACTAGTGTTTGTAGCTTCTTCGAGAAGACACGTAGCATCCTGTTCAAATGCACAGCAATGACTTTGATTTAAGCGCGCTATGCAGCCTATAATGTACCAAAATCATCCATTAAGCAATTAACTGTTTTTTTTACCAGCTTATGTTGATTTGCAGTAGCACGTGCAATGACACGATTTCCCAGTTACACGTATGCACATAAACACATTGTATACATTTCTGTTTTAAGGCGAAGCCGGAGACATGCACATTCATTTCAACGATGGGGGACACTCTTCATATCCATTATACGGTAAGATCACATGCTTTATCCGATAGAAAATATAGTTTAAGGTCATTTTGGTGTTAAAAGAGAAAAAACAGGCACCGCCCAGTGGACTTTGGTGTTATGTAAAAGCACTGCACGTTGTGATTTAAAAAACATTGGACCATCGTGCGCCATCGTACAATCCAGATGTTGAAATCATTCCGCCTAAAAGCAACTGTTGTTATTTACGCATTATTCTGAGAGCCTGAGCTAAAGGATCAAAGAGGCGGTTGTGATTTTTGCGTAATGTGTGGATTATGAATGAGAGTATGAGTAGTAGTCGAGCGTTGGCCACGCGGAACTGTACAACGGTGACGTGTGCTTTCGGGAGCACAGGGACAAGTCTATTGAACAGACGGAAATGGTGATGTGTCAGCATGAAAACGTGACCTGGCCTAGAAATGCAATTTTTTTTCTTGTACAACTCTTTGACGAATAGTAGATCTGCGTGTGCATTAGACTGTGTTTCAGGAGGAGGAGCAACACGTCAGCACTCCAGTTCAGACTGGCCGCAGTCCAAACACACCACATGTGTGCAAAATTTCAAGTCAACATTACTTAAACCCAGTACACTGGATTACATTGTTTAATCCTGATGTGATTTATTCTGTATAGAAATGTAAATATAAACTGTATTGTGTATAGGGCCGGCTTTTGGATGGAAAGGTGATAGACTCCTCTCTGTCCCGAGATCCACTGGTGGTTGAACTTGGGAAACGAACTGTCATCGCAGGTGGGTACGGTGACCAATCCTGTTGGAAGGAAAGGAGTTTTAGAAAAGTAACCCTGAGCCATCACACGCTATGTTTTTAAGAGTGTGATGGTTAAATGCACACCTTTCTTGTACAGTTTGCACAGGTTTAAAATAAAAAAAACAAATAAAATACAATGTTATATAGAAAAGCAGTGTTAAATGAGGCATGGTTATGCAGCTATGGTTCGTGTCTCACAGCTCCAGGGTCTATGCTTCAGCTCTGAGCTTGGGTTATGATCTGTGCAGAGTTTCTGTGCATGTTCTGTCTGTGTCTTCATGAGTTTCCTCTGCCCTAGAAACCTTATCTGGCTTCCTCCCACAAAGAAAAAAGTGCAATGAGTATACATCACTGCTAAATATTTAGTCGTAAACAAATCCAGACATCTTGGAGATAATCTATACAAACAAACAAAAGAACACTACATGTTGGCAAATTGACGGCAGCATTCCAGATGCAGACCTCAAAATCTACTCTTAATATTAGATTTAAAAGTTTTTATATAACATTATTAGATCATCCACAAATGATTTTTTTCATGATTTTTATGCATTTGCAGTTTAATTTCAGGGATGCTGCAGCACCCCCACTTCCCATATCATTGCACAAAAATATGCTCATTGTTGGGTTGGCTGCACTGAAATGACCCCTAGTTATGTATGTGTGTGAATGTGTGTATAATGGCCTATAATGGACCGGTACCCTCTTCAAGGTGTATTCCTATTTCATGATCAGTTTTCCAGAACATTGTTTCAACATTCTCACCCTGTCCAGAATAAAACAGCTACTGAATGAATGAATGGATGAATGAATGAATGAATGAATGAATGAATGAATGAATGAATATGTACAAGGGTATTAAGGGTTCGAATACAAATTTTTTAAGTATTCCAGTATTCAATATTTAGGAACTATTTCTTAGTATTTGTTTTGGGCAACATTAACACGTCTTGTTTATCCCACAGGTCTAGAACAAGCTCTGCTTGGTGTCTGTGAAGGGTAGGTGTCTTTAATGCAGTATGTTGTTGGTAGACTTTGTTTATACACACAAGGTCATGGGATTATTTCAAAGTATTATGACTAAAATTATCTTTCCAGCATATGATCAGACAGGCTGAACTTCAAAAGCTTATATCATTCAAACATCTCTCATATTGAATATGAAAGTGTATTAAAATGTACTTATAAGCCTATGCTAAATCTGGCACAAGGTGATTTAATTATGTATGTCTTAGCTCACTCTTGAAACATTCAATATGTCCTTAATTTCTCTTAAGACAAAAAATCAAGGCTACCATTCCTGCACATCTAGCATATGGGAAAAGAGGATACCCCCCAACTATCCCAGGTAACAAAGCAACTCTTAGAACTGAAATCTCATATAAACTGATGGTATTATATAACAAGCTTATTGTTTGTAAAAAAAAAAATCTATTGTTTTTTCTTCTGTTATTAATTTTTTGTCTAGTTTACAGTTAAGTAATGAATGTGTAACACATGAACAAATATCCAGTTATCCTGATAACAGATTTTCTGGATGCAGGTGTGATGTATTCAAAGGCAGAAGTTCATTATATGTAGGTTTTAATGAAGAAAAGGCACAGCAAACAATTCCAAAACGGCAGGTAAAACACAATCCAAAATAGATAATAGATCCAGAAAACCAGGACTGGTAGCCAGCGTAGCAAAGGTACATTATCTATATACATAAACACAAAAAATCCAATAAACAAAGCAAAGGCTGATACAGAAAGGAGTGATGAAACAAACGGCTCAGTAAAGTAGCTAGCACTAACCAGTACTTTGTGTGGTGTTTACAAAACTGTCAGTTTAAATACCCACAGTGGCAGGAGAAGATCTCTAGGGAATTGATCAAAACTTTGATATTTGTTTTTGAAAATGTAGTAAAGTAAAAGTTGAAATACTGCAGAATATAAATGTTTTAAACACATTTTGGGAGTATATTTGTTAATATTTCATACTTATATATTTTAAAACAAGTTTCAAATATACTTCTAAAGTGTGTATAAAGCATTTCTACTTTACCCTGTACATGCTTGTTGTTGTTTAAACATTTGCCATGCAGTATAATTTCTGCATCTTTTCATGTTGAGTCAGGAATAGAGTGAGGTTATGAGGAACTCAAGAAATTACCTTTAGAAATAAACTGCATGATGGGACAAAAGTACCACATGGTTATGATCTGAATGAGATGGTTTAAGGAGAAATCCATCAGTGTCAGTTGTTAAATCTGGTAACCCGCTGACAAGACCAGTGATAACACCTGGAAGAAATTCTGTTTATCAGGGTTACACCCCCAAAGAAAGGCTTGATCACACGCCACAGGATAAGTAAATAGCAGCAGAAGAAGGTGACAATAATAAGTGAGAAGTCTAATGTAAGACTGTACCAATTGTGAACTAGTCTCAACAGAACAGAGAGACACTGTTGACCTTTAAAAATGCTTTCATAGTTTATTTTGTGATACACAGGATGAAGGGAGCAAAGGAAGAAATTGGGTGAATAGAATGTTCTGGCCTAAGTTGCTGGGTTGAATGAATTGAGGGAATGCATTATTCAGAGCCAGAAACTGACAATATGTGCTACTGGCAAGTTTGTTTCTATCAGCAAAGAGAAATAGGGTGAATGTGCACCATTAAGGATAGCTAGCATTCCAGCAAACAGGATAAATGTAAATTGGTGATACAATGAGCAATTAATTGCATTTTATGTAAATTTCAGATGTGAACCATGAAGGGAGAGGAGAAAAGGATAAACTGCACTAATACAACAATATTCTAGATAATTAGAATTTACCTGCATTACTTTAACTGTGGTTTCCTTGATTAAGAACCGGTTTCAGGTTAAACAAAGAAATAAAGTCAGTATTCATCATCTAGATGTTTTCACTTCCCTCTCTGCAGGTGATGCAGCATTGGAGTTTGAGGTGGAGGTGATTTCCTTGGTGCAGCAGACGCCCTGGCAGAAGCTGGTGAATGATGTCTTTCCTCTTGTGTGCCTGGCACTTGTTCCCACTTTACTGGGACTGGTGGGTCTCTACCTCTACAAGAAGGCCAACACACAACCTCAAGGCAAGAAGAAGAGCAAGGACAAGAAGAGCAAGAAGAAATAAGAAGGACACGAAAGGAACAATAAACTATTTAAATAAAAAAAAGTGAAAAATCTGAAAAACGTTGTGATTGGCATCTTTCTATCTGCATTGGTGTTTGTTGCTTTTCTTGTATATTTTGCATTACAGTTTTATGAAAAAAGAATCGAACATAAGGGTGGGGAAAATTTAATTTACTTATTTCTTGCTGAGTATGTTTTTTTTATAAAGTGAAGTATGAAGTATAATCATGTGTATGTCAGATATTATAGGAGAGGTATGTATATATATATATATATATATATATATATATATATATATATATATATATATATATATATATATATAATAACAAAATATTTTTAAAGAATGTGTTACATATACATGTGTGTTATTTGCTTGAATAGTGTCATGTAATCATTTACATGTTTTGCATCTGATGCATGTCTGATGGTGTCTTTGGAACATCGTTCTCGTTTAGGCATGTGTACAACTTCTCTACATTGTGTATTGCACCACATGAGCTGCCTCTATGACGGGCCTGCGTGTGATTGTTTGGGTTTCTGAAGCTGGAGAAGCTTGGAGTGATGGGCTGGACAACATGAGCAGTGAGTTTTGCTGCTGAAGGACCTCATCACTAACAGAGACTCCATCCAGGTACTGCTTGAGGAGAATCCTCAGCTGCTGGTTCTCCCATCCTAGGACCTTCTTCTCACGTTCTAAACACAAACGCTCCAGCAGAACCTTGTTATATCTTTGCCAGAACTTTTCCAGATCTGTATAGTCCATCATTGTCTGACAGTGGAGGAGAAGTGAAAGGATGAATGTCAAAGAGCTGGAATAATGAGTCTATTTAAGAAATGTTAGCTATTAATGTTCCAAATGATACACTGTTTAAATTGATATGTTTGCTGTGTTTTGGACATCAGAAAGTGTGTGATGATAATTGTAATAATCAATACGATTTGTTCAAATGTGTATTTTACCTTTGCTAACTCAGACACAGACATCACTTCCATAGCATGTGCTTTCTCTTGACTCAGTTCCTCAGCATTTAAAGATGAGATATAAAAGGGAAGCACCTTCTCCTGCTCCGTTTCAAGCTTGCGACACACAGCAGCCAGACGTAACAATGTGTCGCCCTGAAGATAAGAAACAAAGGGGAAATCAATTTGTTATCATTTTAAAATGACTCTTGATTAAACTCTTGATTAATCTGACTGCTTTGCTTCATGAAGCTGACCAGCAGTGTGTGAATGTGTAATAAACGTACATACCTCTCCTATAATATCCTGTAGTTTTTTAATTGTGTTATTGCTGTACATAGTGTGATTAGCGAGCAGTGTTTTTTCAGCTGCCTGAGCAGAGGAAAGCTCAGCTCTAAGCTGTTGGACTTTCTGAGTAACTTCCTCACATTCTGCCCGAAGGCCATGTACAAACGTTTCATTCTCCCGCTGATCGGAGCTCAGATGAGAACGCAGAGCATTGATGGTGCCCTGCAAGCACACAGAAGATATAAGCAGTAAATTATGCCACTTAATTTTTATAAAAACTCATTTAAATACACTGCATAAAGATGTATTTATTGCATTACACAAAGTAACTGCATTAATTTTTTTACAGGGTAAATTTTTCCTTCTCTGACCTGCAATTTCTGCATGTGCCTCATCTGCAGATCTGCTTCCTGAGCATTGCGCTGGTCTGTGGCACGGAGCGAATCAAATGCAATCTGTCTATCCTCAGTGGCTTCAGTGTACTTCTGATGTTCATGCTGAAACTGCTGCCACAAATCTTCCACCGTGCCTTCCATCTGGATACGCAGCGCATGCTTGTCCTCAATGTCCTGCAAACACAGACCAACCTGGATAAAGATCATTTATTCTACAGGTGTTTTAATGAAATTTCTTAAATGTATTAGACTCTGGACAGTACCCGGTTTTTGATGTCATCATGTGCACTCTGATAGTCCTGTCTGGCTTCATGGTCTATTCCAGCATAGCGTTGTTCTAAGGCAAAAGAGGCTGCTTCCAAATACTCAGTTTCCTGCTGATGCCGCTTCAAAATTTCTTCCCTGAAAAAAATTATTCATTCAAAGCACTGTACAGTATGGATGTTTGAAAAATGTTTTCTCTCCCATTCCTGTTGCACTTTATTGATGCCCTGTATCTTGCACACTGGGTCCTGGAGAAAAGTTTATTTTCATTTAATCTGTTAATGTTACTGTTAAATTCTGGGTTGACAATAAATATCTACTTGACTTAAAAAATGTCAACGTCCACCTTGTACTTTTATAAATAAAAAAATTATTTGCACATTGGTGTTACGGTTAGTGTTATGTTATAGTTACACTATAGGTGTATGATATAATGATTTTATAGTAATAGTTATAATTACAGTCACTTGAGTATTTTACTTTGGATGTCCAAATAATATTCAGTAGTATACTCGGTGTACAGTTATTTAATGTCGAATTAATTCACACTCAGTGCCTGTTATGCGCATCCAAGCATACGAACATGAACATGTCCCCTAGGTTCAAATCCAAACTCAGTATTAAGTTATGGATGATTAACTCCAAGTTACAAGTTATAAAAAATTCTGTGAGACATTTGTTGTTGAAGTCAGAGGTCAGTAGTCCAGTGCTCCACCACTGACATACCACCTTCCACATAAAATCAAGTAAAAAGCATGTGTGTGCATAGAAAAGGTGTCTGTATACCTCTCTGTGCTGTAGTCAGTACTGAGTTCCTTCACATTGGTGTTCCAATGTGACTCTAGTGCTGCCAGTCGGCTTTTTTGTATCTCCAGGAGATGATCCAGACACTGGAGATGAGCCCTGTGAGCAAGTGCTGACTGCTGCTCCGCTTCACTCAGATCAGACACCAATAACTGCAACATTATACATACCCATTAGATATACTAGAGCTTGGAGTGACAAGTTTCAAACACATACACATCTTTATCTATAACATCTGGACCTCCCCACCTTAATGACATTGTCCTTGCAATCCACAACTCTCTCAAAAGTTTGGCTGAGTATTGCGAAATCTTCACGCAGCTCTGCTGCTCGAGTTTGGCGCAGGCTCGAACGCCACTGCTGGTTCAACTTGTGCAGGTTAGTTTTGCTGTTTCTCTCTTCTTTTTGCAGTTTATCCTACAAACACAAAAAGAATCACCAGTTCTGATCTGGCATTAAACCCACAGCACCAGTTATCAACAAATATGTCTGTTGACTGTGATGGAAATTTTACTAAGCAGCTGTTTCTAAGGGTCTGACCTTCTGTGTGCATGATTAGAAGTTGGTTGTGACTAGAAATTATTATTACCAGAGCTTGTCTGTGTAAAATACTTGAGGGTCAGATGGAGATGACATGGAGAGACTCAGGCTCATAAACAACTTAGGCAGATCTTGGTATGAGTAAGATTATCCTGATCAGGAGGTGATCAGGTGTTGTCCATCTAGCCAATGATAGATGATGTTTTTCTTTCTTTAGTTTCTGTGTTTGAATCATGCTTATAAAATATAAATGTAACGAATGTAACATGAGATGCCTTGGATCCTGTCGCACAAATAGTTTTTTATTTTTATTTTGAAAACCTTTTTACCCTGCCTACCAGTGTGATATTTGCTCAAAACTTTCACACAATTTTTATCAATAACCTCATTTAAAGTTATTATCACACACACACACACACACACACACACACACACACACACACACACACACACACACACACACACACACACACACACACACACACACACACACACCTTAAGGAACTGTGTGAGCACATCTTCTTTTATTTTGGAATTTTGTTCTTCAGCCTGGGCCTTCTGCTGTAGGGACAGCAGTCTGTCCTCCTCAGTCATCTGCTTTCCTCCTCCCTTCTTCCCTCCTTTCTTCGGCATCACTGATCTATTCCTTTTAAGATCTACAAATTATGAATATATGAACTAAATATACATGCATGGATTTAAAGTGCAAATGCTGTAAAATAAAGATTAATGAATGAATACATTTCAATAAATACATTAAACAAAAAAAGATGTAAATTGCCCATGCAGACAGGTCCTTACTGAGCTCTTGTGTTGTATGGTTTTGTTGAATGTTGCTGGGCAACTACAAACACCGAGTGGAGAGGAATTACTTCTGCTGGGTCCTAAAACCTGGCCCGTTTCTGCTATTTACTGCTAAACAGATATTTATTTGGAAATGTACATTGCAATAAAAATGAAAACACATAAATTCGCATGATACATTCTTACAGGGGTAAAAAAAAATCATTTTCAGTCACCACCTCCTTGTCGGGGTCTACGCTTATTTTGGGAATGCTGGGTGTGAGGCAGGAATATGCCCTGAATGGGACACAGAGTTACAGAGTTCCATGCCCACACACATTCACACCTATGGGCAATTTAGGGTAGCTAGTCCAACTACCCACATGTTTTGTTCTCTGAGGAAATCAGAGAACACCAATTTAACTCCAAACAAACACAAGGAGAATTGAACAGGGGACAATGGAGCTGAGAGGTGGCAACACTGTGTCACCATGCCATCTATAATAATAATACAAATAATAAAGTGTAGTTTGTGAGACCTTTTTTTTTTCTTTTTCTTGAAAATCTAGCATGTATCAACTTCCTATCAAAAATCAGGCCATATATACACACAGGTGTGAAAAAGTGTTGGCCCCCTTCCTGATTTATTTATTTATTTTTGCATATTTGTGACACTTTAATGTTTCAGATCAAACAAATTTAAATATGTCAAAGCTAACACAAATAAACACAACATGCAGTTTTTAAATGAAGGTTTTTATTATTAAAGGTAAACAAAACCCAAACCTAAATGGCTCTGTGTGAAAAAGTGCTTGCCCTAAACCTAATAACTGGCTGGGCCAACAGTTTGACGATCTGAAACACTAAAGTGTCACAAACGTGCAAAATAAATAAATAAATAAATCAGGAAGGGGGCCAACACTTTTTCACACCACTGTGTGTGTGTGTGTGTGTGTATATATATATATATATATATATATATATATATATATATATATATATATATATATATATATATATATATATATATATAAGTACAACACAACATACTGAACACATCACGTTATGACAACAGCATGAGATCCTTCCGCCATGAATATTTGCTCTGTAGCTTAGACGTTATGCTACAACACTATTTATTTTAAATCGAACAAAATACTACTTTACACATATACAGGTCAATTGACATTTTTTATTATAACTGTTAAATTTTTAACGATAAAATACCCAGAATATTTTTCTTTTAGCGGCGGAAGTACGTTATTACACTTCCGGTCCGCCTCTTCTGGTCCTCTTTCCTGCCTCCTTTCCAAGATGGTGAGTACTGAAACGTGTTGACCAGGTCTATGAATGTAGAAAAACATTCCATATGTCGGTCATGTGGCGGACAGAGTATACGACCACGAAGCGTTGTTGTCGTACTCATGTTTTGGATGAACCCGGTGTATATAGTAACGTATATATGCGGTGTATATTGAGATATTGAGTGTAAAGTGACGGCGGCTTGTTAACGCCATGCGCCGCTGTTAGCATCATGCTAACATACTAACGACAGGCCTCAATATGCAGCCTGTAATGTTACTGTGTGATGGCGGGGTTCAAACATATAACCAAGCTTCTGTGATTAAATAAAATAATGGAGATCTTATTTTGGTTGTCAGTTCGACACCGTTGTCTTAACATTTGTCCGAGTTGTGGCAGTTAATAGTAAGCGTGAGACGGAGGCCATTTTACACGTTAGCTTACAGGTTAGAATTTCAGCAACTCTTATTGGGTTACTTTGCAGTTACTAATGGTAAGAGAATATATAACTTTAAGACAAGTTAACTACAAAAGATAAATGCTAATAACTTTTACTCCACTAGTCTTGTTTCTGAAACAAATCTAGCTAGTTAACTATCACAATGCACACTCACTATACATTACTGTTCTGTTATATATTCTGTATTTATATTTGATACTCGTACTGTGTTGTATCGTCTTGTCTGTCTCGTTTTGTCTGACTTGTATAGTCCAAGCTAAATGTATAGTATTGTGTTATTTCTGTAATTTCGAGTCACATACAACTGGAAACAAATTTCTTGTGTCAACACACTTGGCCAATAAACCGGATTCTGATTAATGTTATGTATAAAAATTATTTTTGGGTGATCCATTACTTATTTCATAATGGCTAGGTGCTAAACCAGAGTGTCCAATCTTTTCCAGAAAGGACCAGCGTGGGCACAGGTTTTTATTCCCGTTGAGCAGGAGCCACATCTGATGTCACCCTTTTAATCAGTTTATTTTGACTTTTTGTAGTCTATCAGGCATGGCTTATGGTTGATTGAAATGAAAAACCTGGATTGGACATCCTTTTGCTAAACCATAACTTAAGTTAACAGAAAATATTCAACACATAACAGCATCACACTTAATCACCCTTGAAACCAGCTAGGTACTCAATAACCAAGAAAAAAATCCTGCCATAACAGGTTGCTCACCTTTAACATTTTGGAAGTGAGCAGTATTTTAATTTTCTCTTTGAGAAGGAACTTAATTTCTGTGCAAGTCTTTGACATTTGAAAACTGATAAATGCAACTGATGATTGAAAAGGCTGAATGCTACTTTAGGAAATAATTAGCTTGACTTGCATATGAACATGTTGAAGTAGAAATGTATGTTTGGTAGTACTAGCATATATTTGGACATCTTAGCCAGCACACCAAATTTCAAGAACATTCAAATGAGCACTAGTAATGTCATGATGTTGTTTTAATTTTTGCATTTTTAATTATTATATTTTGCTTTTTTTTATACAGACTAAGAAGAGAAGGAATAACGGACGCGCCAAAAAGGGCCGCGGGCACGTTCAGCCTATCCGCTGCACTAACTGTGCTCGGTGTGTACCCAAAGACAAGGCCATCAAGAAATTTGT
Organism: Tachysurus fulvidraco; assembly: GCF_022655615.1. Lineage (NCBI taxonomy): Eukaryota > Metazoa > Chordata > Actinopteri > Siluriformes > Bagridae > Tachysurus > Tachysurus fulvidraco. The sequence goes on from NC_062522.1 coordinate 17,891,230, forward strand.
GATAAGGAACATTGTTGAGGCTGCAGCCGTGAGGGACATCTCGGAGGCTAGTGTATTTGACTGTAGGTTTAAAGTCTTGTTTTTCTTTCTTTAAATCCCTATGAGAGAGATGCATTTATTAAAATAAATGGTAACTTAAATTTTTCAGCAGTGTGACTATAGGTGTTTCTTGATTTCAGTAATTAATCTGCAATTGTTTTATTCTTTATGAAGCCTATGTGCTGCCCAAGCTCTATGTTAAGCTGCATTATTGCGTGAGCTGTGCCATCCACAGTAAGGTGGTGAGGAACCGTTCTCGGGAGGCCCGTAAGGACCGGACACCACCTCCACGCTTTAGGCCTAGTGTAAGCATCTGTTAAGCTCAATAACATCTTTACACTGTTAAACCTGTAATTAAATGCATAAAACAAAACGCATCCCTAAACCTTTCTACACTGATTTTATCTTTTTGTCTTTTTTACAGGGTGCTGCTCCCAGAGCTCCTCCTAAACCTATGTGAGGAATGAGTCAAAAACTGTACGTTCATGTGCAAAGAAATAAAATTTGTTGAGAAAATATTGCCTTGTATGAGTATTATTTTTTACAGATTGTGTGTTTAAAATGTTAATCACTGACATTTCAGAATTAGTTTAAAGTATGCTTTTATTGGAAAGCTGTAAGCTTTTTAAAATGGCATACTAGGTTTTGTGTTTAGTTTGTGTAAGGATTACATTTAGGATCCATTTGTGTTTGACAGCACAATTATCCTAATATGAGCCATTCCTTTTCAATTTACTGCCATCTTGGTATAATCTGTTTTGTAGTGTTTGGAGTCAGTTTCAGTAGTGTACATGGCTAAATGATCTCTGCACTTCCATGTTGGTAGTCATACTGGAAATACCAAACCTCGATATTACTTGACTCCTTGCTGAATGCTGCTTTGAACTGCTTCGAGCAGATATATGCTAGCTCACAGATCTTCAAGGCACTGCTGTTAGAGCATTATTTTGCCATCTGCCTAACCTACATGTTGGATTTGAAACTGCTGAGAGCCACTAAGTCTCTCTGATCCTCTTTATAAGGTGCACCAGCCTTTTATAGATAAGCACTGTCTCGGAGCGGCTGAATTATGTTCAATTGAACATGATCTTCTATTGAAGAGTTGCATTCTCGTAATTGTAAGAGCAGTACAAAGATCTAGTTGTCTTGTTTTACCTGTGGTGTCTTGCAGCTGAAAAAGGAGAAAACAACAGAAGACTGGGGTCTGAAGAAAAGATTGTGTTCCTCTGGTTTGTCGATCACTCTTTCAGAGCAGCAATTAAAATGGCTGATCAGCATGATGCTGGTGAAGAGAGGGAGATGGAAGCACAGGAAGTGATTACTGAAGAGGAGGCTCTGCTACACTTTGGCCGCTACACTGAGGCCCGAGATTGCCTACCCTGGGAACAGCGCACATTCAAGGAGAAGCTGATGCATCACCTGGATCGGATATTTCTGGTTTTCCTTGCAGTTTTCTTCCTGATTGTTGTCTCAGAGGCACTCTATAAAATTTGGTATGTTACCAACTGGAGGCAGATTTTGAAGTATTTGCTTGACTCTGTATCCTTCTTCTTCATGCAAGAGGATGAGGAGGAACTTCTTGAACTGTGAATAATATATATTCATATTCGGTCTTCCACTAGATCTACATGCAGCCATAAAAATGGGAAACTAAATTATAATGTTTGTTTCTTTTACCACCATGATGTAAATCATTTTCTTGCTGAAAATTTGTTTTGTAACTTCCATAAATTAATAAATCCTTATCAAGTGTATTAAGTGTGCTTATTTAATGTTTAATATGTAATATGTAAGTACAAATATTGCATAACCAAATGCCGGTGACAAAAAGTATGCATGTCTCTGCTGATTTAATTTACAGGGAAATAAAAATTTTAATTCATATTAAAGAATATAATATTCTGTTCTTAATACAATAACAATACAATCTAGACATAAAATGTTTTAAAATAATATATATGGTGAATTCAGATATGTCAGGTTTATAGATATATAGTTTTGGAATTTTTAACAAGCTTTCTTTGTCTTTGTCAATTGTGAAGACACTGACATTTCTGCATATTTAATTGAAGGCCTAAGTAACTTTCCCATAATACTTTATACCCCAATGCACATAAAATCCATCAGTGTATCATTTAACTGTAATTTGGGGTCTTTCATGCATCCATTATATACATTCACTTTTCCTCTCTTTACATACTGTCATTTAAGCCTGTACGAAATGAACTGAAACATTTTACCAAATCAAATCATTAATTTGTAATCATATGCTAATTTATGGGGGGCACGGTGGCTTAGTGGTTATCACGTTCGCCTCACATTGGGGGTTCGATTCCCGCCTCCGCCTTGTGTGTGTGTGTGTGTGTGTGTGTGTGTGTGTGTGTGTGTGTGTGTGTGTGTGTGTGTGTGTGTGTGTGTGTGTGTGTGTGTGTGTGTGTGTGTGTGTGTGTGTGTGTGTGTGGAGTTTGAATGTTCTCCTCCGGGTACTCCGGTTTCCTCCCCCGGTCCAAAGGCATGCATGGTAGGTTGATTGGTATTTCTGGAAAATTGTGTGTGTGTGTGTGTGTGTGTGTGTGTGTGGAGTTTGAATGTTCTCCTCCGGGTACTCCGGTTTCCTCCCCCGGTCCAAAGGCATGCATGGTAGGTTGATTGGTATCTCTGGAAAATTGTCCGTAGTGTGTGTGTGTGTGTGTGTGTGTGTGTGTGTGTGTGCCCTGCGATGGGTTGGTACTCCGTCCAGGCTGTATCCAGCCTTGATGCCCGATGACGCCAGATATAGGCACAGGCTCCCCGTAACCCGAGAAGTTCGGATAAGCGGTAGAAAATGAATGAATGCTAATTTATGCAATTATTATTTTTTTATATAGTAGTTGTATATATACACATAGTAGTGTTCATATTACACATTTATATTGAATATATAAAATACCAGGAAAAATGAGCCATATATACTGTCCCTGTTTCCCTGTGTTGGTTATGATGCAAATAAAGACCATGCAACTAATTTATTTACTAATTTATTATCTATGTTATATGTATTGTTAGGAAATGGGTTTAAAATTAAACAATTTCGTAAAAATTTTTTTTACTTCGTACAAAACTTTCTATTCACTATTCAGAACGTGATCATTATATAGGAAATAAATAAAATACAGCTTGCCATAGTACAAAGCATTTCCCTTAATATTGTGGCTTTATTTTAATCCAGAGTTTAAAAACGTTGTGAAGCTCAAAATAGTAGCTAACTACTGCTACCTACTGGAATAAGGGGGATTTCGTCAAATAATCTTCTGACCAATCACCGTCTGAGATTTTGACGAGACACGTCCTCGAACCAATCAGCTTCCTTAAAGCTACTTCATACCGACGATAGTTCCCTCCTTTCTTTCTTCTCTGTCGGGAAACTGCAGCGTGTCCAACGTTTCGTGTCTTTCACAGACTTAAAGTAAGTTATTTTTCATTTTTAATAAAATAGGACCGATAACTACAACTAGATGAACACGTTACAGCTAAAGTAGTGTACTTTTTCTTTACTTTTAGTCCGCGTGTTAATGCTAGCTAGCTTTTTGACAGCTAGCCTGGAAGTCATTGCTGCTGTACTCCATTTTGTTGGCAAACCTTTTATTACATCATTACCTCATTACACATAGCCCTGAGATTATTATAATAAGACACTTAAGTATTCAGAAATATCAATATGAATATGTATTATTATTTTATAGTGTATAATATTATTTTAGAAAGAGTATTGGGCGTTGTGTTGTCTTCTTTTCTCCTTAAAAGGATTAGAATAAAGAAAGGCCCAGGTTAGCTTAACCACCAGGAGCAGCAGCACTGCTCCAAAATAGTATCTTCACTTATATTTAACAATATATACACACACCTAATTAACATATTAAAAATAAAAACATGTGAAAGGTCACATGGATTACAAAGTTTCTTTAACATGACAATTACGGTTTTTTACCTTACCTTTTTTTCTTTTTTTTTATTTTTAAAGAAGAAAAGAAATAGCAAACGTAGACTCAGGTAAAGGACTGCTATAGATGTGATAACGCAAGTATTTAGAACTTTATTTGAGGAGAAAATTATAGGTATGGGAATCTTTTAATTTCATAAGCTTGAATGTAATTTTTAATATCTAAGAATTATCAAAAGTTGTTTTTCTGAGGACTGATTTTAAAATTATTTTTTTAAATAAACCTGCAGTCAGCAACATTTTGTTCATTTAAAAAAAAAAAAAAAAACAGTACTCAACTTAATTTCTCAAACGAGCAATTAATCAATAATAATTTGAGATTTTCTGAAACCAAACTGTGAAACTTTATATTCAATCATATTCTATTTTTGTCCACTGAGCAAAAGCATGAAACGCAAAAGCTGCTTATTATTATTATTATTATTATTATATAAAAAAGATGTCATGATTTGAGGTTGTTTTTGAGCTAAAACAGAGGTCCTGTGTGTTGTACAATTCTGTTATGAAAAGTCTGCATTATTCTTCCCAGAATGCGTTACGTGGCCGCTTACCTTTTGGCTGTGCTGGGTGGCAACAACAGCCCCTCTGCCAAGGATATCAAGAACATCCTTGGGAGTGTAGGAATCGAGGCTGAGGATGAACGTCTCAATAAGGTATCAATACAATCACCTTTAAAAATCTGTGCCTTCAAGACATTTTTCTTCCAGGCCTTTTGTATGCAGTGCTCTTGTATTGATTGTTTGTTTAACTTAATAGGTCATCAGTGAATTAAATGGCAAGGACATCAATGAAGTCATGAATGCAGGTGAGTCACATTTCTTTACCTTTTTTTTAGCTATATGGTTTGTGTTTAATGTTAATCCTCCTGAAAATAATCTGAGCCAAAAATAGTTACTAGCTCACATTTCCGTAGGCCTCGCCAAGTTAGCCTCCGTGCCAGCAGGTGGTGCTGTGGCAGTCTCTGCTGCTGCTCCTGTTGGTGGGGCTCCTGCAGCTGGAGCAGCACCTGCAGGTAAGCCACTAATCTTCCTACATTTATGATTTACAGGCTTGCCTGTTATGTATTTTTATTTATTTTATTGTAGTGCAATCTTGTTAAATGAAAACTTATTTTTTTCTTGTAGCGGAAGAGAAAAAAGAAGAGAAGAAAGAAGAATCTGAAGAGTCTGATGAAGACATGGGCTTTGGCCTCTTTGATTGATCTTTCTTGTTTTTCTTTAAAAACAATAAAAAGTGAAAACTTGACAAATATTTGAACTTAATGGTTTTCATTTCTATTCAAAAATGTGTTTTTACTCAATCAAAATTTCAATACTTTATTTACTTGTGGAAAACAATGATCATGATATCGAGCTCATTCTTTCTCATTGTGAAAATTTAGTACAAAAGTGCTTCAAATTCCTGAATATTCTTAACCATGTCTAAAATGCTTCCATTTTAAATTTGCTATGTTTATTGATCATTCAGGGTTTATTTTCCCTTCATCCTTTTTCGTAATAAGTAAAAGTTATGCCCTCATCGCCTTCTGTTTGTTTTTCCTGCTGTGAAACATGGAACTTGCCATTGGTTTCTTGTCTAAATCAGAAATATTTGGTCTGGCTCATGCGACACTCTCTGAATTGCACATGCAAAAGTATGAAAACTTCACCCTGTGTGAGCACCCATGCATTACCTAATGACGTGTTTATGGACTCAGTTCACAGGCTTAAAGAAGTCTTGACAAGCTGTGCTGTAATAGAGGAAATGATCAATGGCAATGTGATGTGATGTGATGAAAAAAAAAAAAGAACCGGAGAAACCACGAAGCATGATACTTTATGAAGATTTCAGTTCTCCACTAAACTAAAGAAACTGCTTAACATGTGATTGTTACTAAGCATTTATCTAGAGCCATCAAACACATGTAAGAGTTTTCTTGTATTGCACTTCAGATATGCCATAGGTAATATATACTATATGGCCAAATGTATGTGAACACCTCAGGGTGTCACACACTAGTTTCTTATTCTGGTATAAGCATTAATATGGAATTGACACCTTTTGTGCCCTCATAATGGCACTCTTTTCTGCCAAGGATATTTTATTCTATTGGATTTTGGAGCATGGATGTGAGGATCTGCCCATTCTGCCAGAACAGCGTTACTGAGATCAGGTAGTGATGATAAAGAGAAGACCTAGTGTGCATTCTCCATTAATATTCATTTCCAAGGTAGGATTGAGGTCAGCGCTTTATTGCAGGGCAGTGGAGTTTCTTCCTCTCCACCCCTGGCAAACCATGTCTTTACAGAGCTTACATTGTTCATGGACCTTTGTCATAGTGGAACAGGTCTGGGCTCATGGAAATAAAAAAAGAGAAAATAGCTTTAATTTCTATGATCTATATAATACTGCTTTTTACCAAGATAACCTATTTTTTGTTTGTACTTCTGTAGATAAGTTATTGGAAGTGTGTTAAATTAAACTAATGATTCACAGTGAATCTAGCACTGCCGTCAGATCTGATGTTATAGTAAAATTAATTAACGCTTCCTGACCTGAAGTAGACCTTGAACTCTGTGGCTGCAACCAGGTAGATAACATACTGTGTGTGTGTGTGTGTGTGTGTGTGTGTGTGTGTGGGCCAAATCTTTTATTCAGATAATTTTTGAATGATCAGTGTGTTCAGAGTTTGTGTTGAAGCTTTATTTGATTTATTGCTGTGCAGTTTGCAACAGGCTTCAGCTGAATGGTGTAATGTTCAAGGTACATTTTTGCCTTCATTTTGTAATGTTTTCCTGACCCAGATAAAAACTCTTGTTGAACAGGTAAGTCCTGTATGCACCTAACCTCGACCTATATCTGCTATAGACTCACTGTTTCATCTGCAAAGCTTGCTCTATTATGATCCATTCTACAGTCTTTAGAGATAGAATAAGTGCGTCATCGGTTTCCCCACGTTTTGGCTTTTGTCATCTTTGCCGCTTTCAACTATTCATGTATCTGCATAATGTCTTATGCAGAGGATGAATTTAAAGAGTTCATGAATGGGAAATGATTGCCTTTATAGAAATAATGGCACAAAAAATATTTAATGTATTTAATATTTAATTTATATTAATTTAATTACATTGTGTATGCCAGCATACACTTTTAAAGCATATCGGAAATCTCATGAGCTTAAGTGCTATAAAACATGATTACTACAAACCGAAGTTCAAATAACAAACATTTCACAAGCTTTATCTATAATATGATCATGTATGTCACAGTACTGTTTAATGGTGAAATATCTTTGCTACATTAGAGCTTTTACTGTATCCTATTCAGTGCTAAATATGTTCAAGGTCTCTCGCACATACAGAATTTTACTTGATGCTGAACTTGATAGACTCTCTGTGTATTGTGACAATCCCACCGAAACTAAACCAATGCTTCTTGTAAACAGCTTTAACCTAATGTTTTGGTCCATCAGTTTCAGAAGCTGTATGGTCTCCAAGCCTGATGGTGAGAGGGAAAAAAAGCATCAATCGTATGCTACTAATGTGTACTAGTCTAACTACTAATCAATTACAAATGGATATATTTGATTAAGTGCATTAAGCGGTATGTATTTGATGGGAATTGGGCACAATTAATTTGAAAAGAATCTTTTGAAAGCGTTCAACTCACCGCTCATCCCTGTCTGAATTCTCCATTGCTGTCACTGGTTTCTCTGTGCTTGTGTCCATGACATGAGGGTGACTCTCACATGTGTAAGTAAAACGTTCCTTAAGGTACTGGTTCCCAAAGCCGAGGATATTTCCAGGAGCATGGCGAGAGAGAGCTGCCACTCTTGCTGTGAAGTCGAGGGTGAACGCAAATTTAACCAGCTCTGGAGCTACCACTGTTGGCTGTGTTGCCTGTTGGTGGACTTCAGAATTTACATACTGGTCTGCTAATTGCTGGAAGGAGCCATACGTGATCGTGTTGAAGTAGGAGCTCATGATAGTGTTTTCCTTTAGCTGTAGGGAAGAGTAAAGATGTTACAAGTTGCTCTAATACTTTAAAGAAAAAAAAGAGTTTCCTTTAATTAAATGATAAAAGTTCATTGGAAAACTTCACCTTATTATTTATAACATCACCTTCGTGTTTTATCAACTCAATGATTCTTTTAATAATTTCCTCTTGAGACCCTGCATGGAGAGTTTCAGCATCAGTAAATTTTACATGTCATTTAATATCTTCACTTATATTTAACATAAAGAGCTTACTTGTGCATATTTATTTTTAAAATATTTATTTTAAACACAGCACAATGTGGACTAAGCAGCACTTACTGGATAAGGTCTCGGTGTCTGTAGGCTGAATTGAATCGATGAAAGTTTTGTTTTCTTCTGTGGGAGTGTTTTTAACCTCATTCACAATCTTCTCCAGCTCTTCTGACATTTTCTCATAATAAGAACTAGTGGCATCTTCAACTGCTGCAAATATGAATAAAAGGGAAATTTCCAAATAAGTCAGAGGTTATTTTAAAAAGGAAATTTGCACAATAAATACGATGGAAAGCGTTTATTATGAATCACTATTTTTAAAAAAAAAAAACCAAACAAACCCTGAATTTACTGATGAATTTAGTCTTAGTGATGTTGAGATATTTAAAATATTTATACATGAAATATTAATTGTATGTTTGCTGGTGTCTGCAATTGTAATGCAAGTATATAAATAAATGTTTGACTATGGTGATTATTTAGGTAGGATTAAAAATGTGGTGCAAATTATGCTGGTAGCACTAGCTAGGAAAGCTATTCTGAGATAAACTTTGAATTTGTTTAATTGTATGACCTGGAATGTGTGTAATATACATACATTGGACCTGGGAATCGTGGGTTTCACTAGACAGGTCTAAAGTAAATGGCCGCAAAGATGATGTGTCCCCACTGCGTCTCTTTAATGAAAGCCTCTTCTGAGATCGCCTTCTCCTAGTGGACTTGGTGTGGCGCAGGATAATGCCATCACCAGTAGAGATGGGCAGGCAGGAGAGTGGAGGTGTTGCAGGTTCTGTTGTAGGAAGTGCTTCTTCAGTTTTCCCATCATCATCATCATCATGTTCATCCTGTTTGTCAGCGTTCCCTCTGGAGAACCACCCCAGAAAACTCTTCCATACTGAAGGCCTCTTAATCTTCTTTCCCTCTTTGGTCTTCTTTACTTTGGTTAAACTCTCTGGCTGTGGTTGAGCAGGCTGTAGAGAGGCTGCACCTTTAAGGCCTTCTAACTCTACTTTGAAGGAATCATGAGGTAATTTACTATTCCGCTTGTCTTTATCAAAAGGTGAAAACCATTTCCTCGGTTTTCCATCAGAACTCTGAGATGCTGAGGAGCCATCTTTTCTGGTAAGAGAGCTTTTCTTCCACCGTTTATATTTATCAGATGTTTCACTTTCGGTTACTGGTTCTGAAAATACTTTATGTTTAGCAAGATCCTCCTCTGTGGCTGAAGGTTTAGAGTGAAGAGATTGTATATTTGGCTGTCTATCATCAATCTTATCTTTATCAAAATGTACAAACAATTTCTGGTGCTTCCCATCAGAAGTGCGAGATGCAGAGGATCCATCGTTTCTATTGTGAGTGCTTTTCTTTTTCCATAGTTTTGATGTGTTGTCAATGGGTTCACCTTCTTCCTGCTCCTTTCTGTCTGTTTCTGGTTCCGAGAAAGCCTCATCATCACCAAGGTCCTCCCCTAAGCCTGAGGGTTTAAGATGAAGTGAGGTATCGCTGGAATGTTTACGATCTCTCTTATCTCGCTCTGCATGGGTGACCCATTTGCGTGGTCTCCGTTCTCTTCGAGGTGGACAGTGTGACCCATCGTTAAGGCTCAGGCTTCTTTTTACATACACTTCCAGAAGCCTTGTGCTGTCCTTTTCTCCCACAAACAGCACAGGGGGCTTGGGCAGTGCATTCTGCTCCATTTGAGATACCATGAATGTGATTTTTAGCTGGGGGAAAAATTAAAGGAATGGACATGTATTACTTTTGGAAGTGTACAAATTCTAATCACATTACATTGGAATTGACTAAAGATTTGAATGAAGAGTTTCCAACATTTCAGTAACCTTCTACTCATACCTGCACATTCTGGTCTTATTTTTCCAAGCCACACACACACACACACACACACACACATTCAAAGTCACAGTTGCACCAGTGGTTTCACTAAGATTTTACATTCTTCTGTTCTTAAAGGTAACTTAATTATAAGGCGATTGGACGTCGGTCTTACCTTTTCACCAATGTCTGTCTTCTCTAGCAGTTTTAAGGTGAATGCTTATATCATTTAAACACTGTGAGCGATAGTCAAGCTGTTTTGTGGATACGACTCCGTAGCCAAGTATGGACATATCTCCTGTTGTTCCAGCCCCTTTGGTGTGAACAGCCAATCCCGTGACGCGACTGCACAGGTAAGCACGCGCTAAGGTACGCAGCAACCGGTAAACAGTAAGAATCAGCTGATAAAGGGACTTTTTTCCTGCTGTTGTTTACGGTACTCCGCTGCCGGCGTATGAGGAAGTAGGCGTGAGTTTTTAAGGAAGCGGTTACGACTTACGAGGTCAATGCAGTTTCTGTTAAGCAGTAAATAATATTCTGGCTTTTTATGGCCATGTTTATGACAACGAGGAGTTTCTGCACGTCTTTCATCATTATTGAATGACGCTTTTTTTCATTTGGTTTATTACGCAGGTAGCATTGGAATAAAAGTAGGGTATAGTATACGGAAATAAACTATTTCATTTTTGCTCAGTGCTGTCGTCTGGTCTCATTATACTAGTAGAAGAAATAATATGAAATCATATTATTTAATGAATGAACTTCATTGGACACCTTCATTTCAAGTGTAACACTGGTAAACATCCATGTTTTCATAATTGTCTAGTTTGCTCCAATTGTTTTTTCTCTCCAAGCCCTGAAACTCACGAGTATTAATTGTTTTCAGAATCATCACTAAACAAAACAACTGGAATACATAATGCCAGAAAGAAGCTTTTTAGCCAAGGACCTTTATAGAACTCTTAAATATATATATATATATAAACAAGGGTGTGTTTCTGATGGAAATTAATAAGTTTGTGCACGTGACCCTAGTTGGAACAGGAGTGTAGGCCAAATGCAGGTCTACTGGGTTAGATTACGTGCCTCCTCCATAAGATCTTGATGAACATCTTAAGTTTCCATGCTGTACATGGTAAAGCACTTAACACATTAGATAGAAATAACACAGCTTCTTTCTCTGCTTCTGAAGTTTTGTAGCATGTTTAGATCACTGATCTGAAATGCAGACTGAGCAATCTGTAAACCTAATATATGATGAATTATACATAATGTATTCTTCGAGAAAGACATGTTTTGGAAAATGTTTAAAAAAGTGACTTAAAATTATGTTGAATGAGGCCTATTTTTTGTGTTTCTAAATAGATGTTTTACTTTTAAGCACTTTTATAGACCTATGGAAGTTGGTGTTTATTTTCTACCCTTGATAAAGCTTCTTGAATTGCCCTATATTATATCCTTATTTGCTGCCTGTGAGGCATAGGAAATAAGAAATGACGTACAACTGTGTGCCAAGGAAACTTAAAATAAATAAAATAAAATAAAAAATATATATAAATAGAGGTATGATTTGTAACAAGCTTTATGGTTTATAACACATTTATAAAGCAGTATTAATCTGATAGTTATTTTCATCTAATAATGTATATACACTAGCACCTACACTTGACAACTATAACTGAAACCAAACACACTGTGAACAGTGTTCAAGCTTGGCCACTAGGAGTCACTCAAAGGACATATACATTTATTGACAGACTCCTGAGTCACTGTGTTTACTCAACATTTTCAGCAGCAATAGTGTACGTAACAACATCATTTCACTGATCCTTTTACGTAGACATGTACAGAAGACTAATGATCAAAACACACTTGACTTCTGAGTTCAGGAATGACACATAACAGGGAAAGATCAGAATGTCATCTGTCTTCAATAGCACTAGGTCAGCTGGGATCCAATGTCTTCTAAACAATGAAGTGCTATTTCTGATTTACACTGAATATAACTGTAGATACTCTCATGAAAACCTGAAAAAAAAACGCAAATTAAAACAGCAGTAAAATGTCCCAAATTATACAGGTTAGTATATATAAAAATACACATAGGGCAGCATGGTGGTGCCACTTCACAGCTCCATGGTCAACCCTGAGCTCATGTTACGCCTGTGTGGGATTGTACTATGTCCGCATGGGTTTCCTTCGAGTTCTTTTTTTGTTTCCCCACTTTCCAAAAACAAGCTGAGAGGTGGATTGACCACACTAAATTCACACTCCTATGTGTGAATGCTTGTGTGAATGTGTGTAAAAAGTGCGCTGGGTTGGAGGTTATGGAGTAGAATCTTATCAAGGGTTTATTCCTGCTTTCTACTGCAAGTAGTGAATGAGTGATATAATATGACAGGGAAAAGACCACATTATAGCTGCTATATATTTTCATCCTTTTAATGTGTAACCTGGTAGCAGTAGTTGAAGAGTTCATGGTAGATTGAGTCTGTGAATGGAGTTTATATGGGTTTTCACAGAGAGTCTAGTGATTAGACAAGCTGTATAATTTCTCAGAAAGGGCTTATGACTCATGGGTGTGACTGCTGTTAAATTATGTTCCATGATTTTATAGTAATTTTAATCAATGTGTTTTACTATATTTTCCTTAAAATGATGAGATTCAAGATATAAGATGTGACTGGATATATCTAAGGTATAATGACTAGTAATAGAAACTAAGTCATCAGATCAGTCTGGGACCATTTTGAATTATTGAACAAGACCAAAACGTCACCTAAATAATTAATAAACTGGGTGTAACACAGCTAGGTGTGGAAGCGAGAGAAAGGGGAAACTACTAAGTGAGGCAACATTTATGAAGCAATGCTGTTATAAGAATCTTTTGTTTTCCTTCCTGTTTCTTACCTAGGTGTATTTACAGGAATTTCTACCCACAAGTCAAGTAAACATCTGATATTAAAATACAATATACGTGTTATATTATTTAAAACCTACTGAGGTGTGTGAAGAGTTTAAATAAATTTATACATTTTAGAAAAGTTCTACCACAAACATCTTAATAGAGAGAGTTAGTGAGGGAAGAACTAGTTACCCAGGAGATCTGTAGCTAACACAACTGATGGAAGGCCACTCTACACACACCCACATGCACACACCCTGTCTGCACACTGGATGGAGTTCAGGTGGATGTCACATGTAAATCATCACACTGACGTGCTATGTCATACAAGCATACTGTTGACACCGCCTCTTCAGACGGTTTTAATGTCTCAAGGAGAAATCTTGTTGTTTGTAATAGTAATGTTTTTTTTTTATTATAAGAGTGTTTTAATGAGTGGACAGTGAATATGCACAGTTCAGTTACCTTAGTAATCAGGATTGCGTGAAGGGACAAATTGCAGCACGCTCGGGTTATAAGGGTCAGTATCTTTCACTTTCTGGCTCTTGTAGATGTAATCAGTCTTTCCCCAGCCCTAGCAGAAGAGTAATGTGTTCCAGCCACAGAACTAGAAAGATCTGGCTATTCTACACACTGCAAGTCTAGAACAAAATGGCTGGCCATTAATTGTTCATAGTCACGTCTGTCTTCATTCGGTGGCTGACCTCATGGCACACCTGACCAGTTAAGTATGAGACAGACCATGGCTGTAGTGTATTAAATCGACTGCATGCTCTTGTGTTTTTTTTTTTTTTCCTCTTTTCTCCACTTTCCTAATTAGTCTTAACAGAGGCTATCAGCTCAGTGTCAGGTTCTACAGATAAAACTTAGCACACAGTTTTCAGTAGGCAGACAGCCAGAGGATCAGCTAAGGGGCCATCACAGGGCTATTTGATCTTGTACAGTCACACTCGTTTTCAAGTCATTTATTTGTTATATGGAAACAATAATCATTTACACTCTGAATTCATTTGACATCATTTTCAAAAAGAAGTACATTGCAAAAATGTGGCTTTTGAACTGTTTTTTTTCTTAATGACAAACAACAATCAAACAACCAACAAATATGTTGATCTGCAGAAATAACACTACTCAGATGTCTGTCACTCAATCCTTACCAGTCATCTCACAATACCAGAATAACCCAAAAGCATTCTCTGACATAACATATTCAAACTATTAGGTTGCATTGCTGTCTCACTGTTCAATATTTTATAACCTGTGCTGCACTTTCACCTCCAGGTAACACATTCCTCATGACTAAATGTCAAACTGACTCATGTTGCATTTAATGATCAGTTCAAATTTAATGTAATGTAATAAAACAGTTCGTTTTCATATAGCCACGTTGGTAAATAATGCTAATTGTAGTTTTATAGTATTTTTCTGTTGTTTCAAAGTCACATGTGAAGGACGTTAGGGCTGTCATAAATGTAACGCAAAACTTGGTTCAAATGGTCTGACTCTGCAAAATCACAGTCTCAGTGGCTGGAGGCTTTAGGTACGGTGGAGCCAAACAACCGAAATAAAACTGGGTTCAGGAAGGAAAAACTGCCAATTCAGCTGCTGGCTAAGTTAGGATGTAGGTTTTTTCACTCTCAGTGTGATAATTTAAGCCACTGAGAGAAAAGAGAATTTAGCTGAACTATGTAGGAATGTTACTTGAATGAAATAAGAAAAGTCTGATTTAGTATTTATAAGCTAGGTAGTCTTCTTCTTCTTCTTCTTCTTCTTCTTCTTCTTCTTCTTCTTCTTCTTCTTCTTCTTCTTCTTCTTTTTCTTCTTCTTCTTCTTCCACACTGATGTTGCTTTAGGTATTCTGTCCACAAAGCGGCCTTTCTAATTTACTGTTACTCTGGACCAGCTATGGCCAACACTGACACTTAACTCTTTGAGACTACTTTACATACACAGCAGAGATACTGTGTACTTAAACATTAATGCTTTCTCAAAATTCACACCTGGTCAAAGTATATATCTTACTCATAACAAGGGAAGGGAAACCTCTGTACAATGATTGTGCATGGGTTTTGATATAAATTCACCTTAAAACCCAGTACCAATCACACAATGCATAGACCATTCAAACAAGGATAAAGGAAATACTATGGTTTTCATTTCATTACATTTGTGGATAATAAAAGGCACTCAGAATATCATGATTAAAATATTTTGATTAAAAATATTTTCTATGATCAAATTGAAACATGCACCCATTAATGAAATGCTCAAATCTATTAAGAACTCAATGCCATAAACTATTATAAACTAGCATAACAAACTATTTGCTAATATAGCTAGAATGACCTCTGTCTGTAGGCATTCCAAGAATTGTCTTAGGGTCATAGGGCATTTATGAATATAGGCACACGCTAACATATACTATGCATGCAGTGTGGTTTGTCCATATTGTCCATAATGTTTACCATTGACACAATGGAGTATAAATTTTTAACCAAAACACCAAGTCAGAGTGCAATCTTTCTAACTAAAGTTGAGAGAATACTAAATAAATTTCTGTTTAGCCTTGCATTTTTATATAATGGTACTGAATGCCATGTTTTTATTAAGTTATTTATGCATTTATTTTTGTTGTTTTTCAATTTAGATTTTGTGCATTTTTGCAATGCTATTTTTTTGCTACTGCTATTGGTGTTAGCTATCAATTATTAGTGAAAAATTCCCATCAAAGTGCAACATTGTTTTGCTGTAATGTGCGCATATAAATGCTACTATATGGTTTAAAAATGCTATTTAAAATGATCACTTGCATGATATTTATAAAATATGTTGCATTAATTAAAAATGAGAGTAATAACTGTTGAAAAAAGCATTTAAATCATTTGGTCACTGCGGAGTCGTATGTCCAAAGCTTATTTTCAACATTTCTCTTTAAATTCAGTCAGATGTTTTATTGAATATATAACGTTATATATTATATAGAAGAGCCTGCAGCGAACATGTGTGCGTGTTTGAGTTTGTGTGGGGGTGTGTGTATGTGGTGTGGGCTTTGGGGTCCTGGGGGTGGGGGGGTTGTCTCCTGAGAGATCCTTAAGTCCATTCAGGGTGTAATCCTGCCTTTCAACCAGTGTTCCCAGGATAAGCTCTTAACACTAACCAGGATGAAGTGGTTACTGAAAGTAAGTGAGTAAATAGCCTGATATGGTAGAAGACAAATTATGAGAATAATTTATATCTGGGATTATCAGGGAACCAATATGCATGAGGAGTATTGACTGGTGTGCTTATTGGCTCAACATAAATGATAATGCACTATGAAATGCTGTAATGTTTAGAAGTAAACAGTTAGGTTAAACAGATAATATATAGTACAGTTCTCTTTCTGTTGCTTTGCTAACAGTATGTTTAATATCATATCATGCACAATATTGTCATGCTCTCTGTTAACACTGACTAATCAACTTAGCTAAGTTATTATGACCCAAGGCTACAGTTAAGAGATTCTACACTTTCACCTAAATGCCTACTAATGACACAAATTCTAGGTAGTTTTTCAATGTTCTAACTAAGAGGTAGTTCTATAATCCTATACTGTAACAGAGATCACCTCATGCATGGTGTGCAATATTTGGCCATAGCTCTTCTGAGTGCATATTTGAGGACCAGTGAAGCCATCCAATAATTTCTGTATACTACAATGGCAGAAATCTTCAATAAATTTCAAACCTGACGTATACAATAGATGAAATTATAGTGCTTGAATCTACACTCTTTACTGCATACTGTTATGTGGCTTACACAAACCAACAGTAACAAAATGTACAGACATCCATTAGATAAATAGATGTCCAATTAAAACTGTCATCAAAATTATATGATGCATTCCAAGCTACAAACCAGACTCCCAAATTTAGACACCTCTTGGTGTGTATAGCAACCACTGGATAAATGTGGGACAAATAGCTGTTGTGTCCATGATAGTGTGAGTCATCCCAGTATAATACAGTATCACAATCTGTAGTAGGAACCAAAGCAATAAGCGTCATATATTTCAAAGCAGACATATAGAAACATTGAAAGATGGATGACAGTTTTCTCAACACTCAGCAGTGTTAAAGGTTATGTCAGCATAAACATAAAGGAACATGGAATGCATTCAGCAAAGTGCAGCTGTTAGAGCAGGAAAAATGTGTGCAAAATCATCAATTAAAGGGCTCTGGGGAAAAAACACCCAATTCCTGATAACTAATAGCCTTTTGACCTAAATGCTGTCAGCTTTCTTAGAAAACAATTTGTAAGCATCTTTTCATTTTTGACTCAATGTTTTTCAGTGCTAATTAAACTCTAGTGCTGATAAGCAGCTCAGAAAGCGTTAAAGAGGAAATCTCCTTCATCAGCCTTTGTGATTGCGTGACTGGCTTTTTACTAGGCAGATTGACCCAAGAGGTTTTAAGTTGTAGGTGTTTTCAGCAGCTTTTTGCCTGCTCTGCATCATTTCCTATGTTTCATGATATGATAAGTCTTACAATAGTACTGCTGATCTATGCATTGTATTGAGTACATAATTTTTAATCCAAAAATATGTTTTCTAAGTGCATTGTATTGTTCAGTTTTTTTATTGCTAGTAATGCTGGTTTTAGCAACACTACATTTTTCAAGGAATGCCATTTTTTTCAGGCTGCCAGTTTCCATTACTCTTGTCCAGAGAAAAGTTACTATCATATTTATCATCAGTCTTCTGATTTGCAGCAGCCTCTGCAGCTGCATCCATCACCTGCTTCTCTGCCTGCTCTGTTTCACGATGGTAGAAATAGTTGAAATTAGAAACAATGACAGGAACTGGCAGAGCAATTGTCAGCACTCCAGCGATGGCACAGAGGATTCCTACCATCTTACCCCCCAAGGTGATTGGGCACATGTCACCATAGCCAACTGTTGTCATGGTGACCACAGCCCACCAGAACCCCTCTGGGATGCTCACAAACTGTGTTTCGGGTTCATCAACCTCAGCAAAATAAATGGCACTGGAGAAAAGGATGACTCCAATGAACAGGAAAAAGATGAGCAAGCCAAGCTCCCTCATACTAGCCTTTAGGGTTTGCCCCAGAATCTGTAGCCCCTTGGAATGACGGGAAAGTTTGAAGATCCTGAATACTCTCACCAGTCTGATGACACGTAATGTGGCCAGAGACATATTCTGATTCGCTGCTGAGTCATGAGTGGCCATGAGCTCTGTGATTACAGTGATGAAGTACGGCATAATGGAAACAATATCAATTACGTTCATGATGTTGCCAAAAAACTCACTCTTGCTGGGGCACACAACAAAGCGCACTCCTAGCTCAAAGCAGAACCAGATTATACATATAGTTTCTACAACAAAGAAAGGATCTGTAAAAGTAGATTCCATAGTTTTGGGAGGAGGGCTTGGAGAAAGAAGTGTTCCGTTAGCATCACGAGTTAAGTTAACAACTTTATGGGGAAATTCATGATCATCGCGGAACTCTGGGAGAGTCTCTAGACAGAATATACAAATAGAGATGGTGATGACAAGAACAGACACTACAGCCACAGATCTGGCAGCACTAGAGCTCTCTGGGTACTCAAATAAGAGCCAGAACTGACGGTACAGCTCACTTGTCGGCAACTGAGGTTCAGGGTCTTTGATAAAACCTTCATCCTCCCTAAACTGTTCCATCACTTCATGGCCCAGCCTGTAGAAGACAATCTCATCAGCAAAAACATCCAATGGTACATTTGCCGGTCTGCGGATCTTACCACCGGACTGATAAAAGTACAGGATTCCATCAAAACTTGGCCGATTGCGGTCAAAAAAATATTCATTCTTCATGGGGTCAAAATAGTCCATCCTTCTTTTAGGATCCCCAAGCAGAGTATCAGGGAACTGGTTCAAGGTTTTAAGTGTCGTCTCATACATCATTCCTGAGACATTGATGACTACTCTTTGATCACCCTCTTCAAGGTTCTGCTTTTCTGCAAATAAGTCATCACAACAGTCTTTAGCTACCTTGCCTAGGAGAGCCTCACATGGACTGCCTTCACTGTTCATAAGTACCTTCCAGTTAGAGATGAGACTGTTGCAACTTGAGGTCCCTCTCTTAGTGAGTGTTGTGGGAGATGTTGTTGAGTTTCCAGGCCTCCTATATCTTTGTGGTGAATGTGCTGGTGAATCTAGACCATGTGTCAGCTGGTTCTGCTCTGGTGTCTCTGAAGTGGGTGAAGCTGGATATCCTGAGTCACTTGGGTCTCCCAGGTTAATTCCGATATCGTCCAGGTTCTCAAAGTTTACCAGAGGAACCTCCATGGCCTCCCTGCCCTCCCTGGGGCACACCTGAGCTGCTTAACCCAGGATGAACTGCTTAGTTGAAACCACGGGCACAGGCCACCCTGTTATAGGTATACTGCAGAGTGCAGCAAGCTAAAGAAGGATCCAGGCTTGTCCTAACTTGTTCTGCAGCAAGGAGACAATTCCCAAGATGCTGTCATCTGATCTGTGGACAAAGACAAAAAATACAGAACAGCAGTGTCATTGCCCGTAACTGGACTTCACAGAGGAGTTCAACTGAGCAAGCTAATTCAAGTGAACCAGACTCCATATAATGACATAATATAGGACTTTCTATCGGATAGAATTTGCTTTCAAGTCTTCGACATTTCCTCTTCCCCGCTGTAAATTGATTTTTGTTGGACCATATTCTGTACATCTTAGCTTATTTGGTTTGCCCTCTCCTTGAAAACTCTTCAACATTAATAAATAATGCATTCAAATAAGCCTCATGTGTATTCTCTTCGCCTGTGTCCACTATAAAGTAAAGGTCACATTTTATAATCCTATTTCCCTCAGATGTCTCTCTTAGTGTACCTCATTTATCCACAACTCACCAATCCCTGCCAACAAATACAACAAGCTCAGCACATATAGCTAATAGGAGTTATCGGTCAACAAGAAGTGGCTGACAGGTTCTCAGAGTAAGAAAAGCAAAAGAGAAAAAAGCACATGTGAAATAATTATGGCTTCACAGTTAAATCTAATGTCATTTACAAAAATAGGAGTGGGGTCTAATACCAATCAATTATAAATGTGACATCAGTATTGCATTTATATATTTATATTATCGGTATAATACAATATCATCATTATTACATATGTTTGTCTCATTATGTCATGCGTTTATATGAAATACACGATGGACTAATACAGTATATTATATATAGTATTATAGTATTATATAATGTATATTTTCAGAATGGTTTGTGATGTGACTGTTTTTGATGAGTCCAAAAAGTCAAATATATATAAATAACTTTTTTTTTTCAGAAAAACTCTCCCTCTCTGTTTCTCTCTGTCTCACTCTCTCTTTCCCTTACTCCCCCCTCATTTATATATTTTTTTATGTTCAGTCTTATGCCTTCAGCAGTATTCCATAGTGACACAGTTGATTCGCTGAAGAAGAGAATTGCCTAGGAATCAAACCAAAGGCAAGTTGGGACCATGGCAATTTCAAGTTGTAGCACAGGACAGCAGCACATCTGACACATCTCACTCTGTGTACTCTGACCATTTGGAGTGTAGTGGACCTTTATAGTATAGAGTTCCCTGACCAAGATTAAGGGGCTGCCGAAGCTGAATGAACATATGAATGATATTGGTGCATACTAATAAGTGATTAAAGAATGTGACAAGAACATTTTTGTTATCCCTGCTGTAGACAATGCTGTTTATAAATTAGACAAACTAATACACATCAATATTATTGTTACATAATTTATTAATAGTAGCTTTCAGCTCATATTGGAATGAAGACTAAGATAGAAAGCTGATCAATTGTTTAATGCTCTGTCAAGACATTTGAGGTGGAGTACCAGGACAGGCTCCTTAATATTAGTCAAGCATTTTCCAGGGAGTTTAATGGAGACAGGTAACCAAAGCCTAAACAAAGGATTTAAACAGCTAGCCTTCTTAAAACTTGACACCGTGAAACCAGCAGCAGCTAAAGAGAAAAGCCATTGGCACCATGACAACTCAAGTGGCAACACTGGACAGTAATACATCTGACACCTCTCACCTTCGCTCCGTGTGATATTCCACTGACCCTATTAGTATACAGCAGGGACTGTCCTTTCCACTATAGTAGTCAGAGGACCAAGTTACAGTGACACTGGAGCTTTGTGTGGCCATGTGTATTTTTATATCAGCAAAATATATCTTAGTTTAGCCTTTAGCAAAAAAAGCACATTCATTTATTGCTGGTCTAAGATTTTACAGATACAACATTCAGGAAAACAAGTACATGTATAACTAAAATAAACAAACTTAATTTTTTAAACACTCACATGTGTTTATATATTTTCTTGCCAATCGGGAGCATAGATTTTTAGGTCCTCATAAACTCCAGATGTGGTAAATAATCAAAAATAATTCAAAATTAAATAGGTAATTATTTGTCTATTTGTTAATAGTGACAACTTTTCCAAATGATTATTTTGCTTTTCCATGTATTTTACAGGTAGTGGCTGCCAATGAATATTGGGAAACCGTGGAACTTAAATATTGTGCTTAATTATTTGTGCCTTAAACTGCAACACGAGTCCATTTTCCAGTGCTAAATACTTAAAACTGATAACAGACAGCACTGAATATTTGCAAATGATGATGAAATTGACGTATGTACGAAACATATAACGTATTTATTATTAACCTTACAATTTAAGGTTAAAGTCAAACGAGGCTACAAATACAGTTTATCATTCATGCGCAATGCAGTTTCTTCTTAAAAAATATAAATGATAAAAAAAAAAGATTATTTGCAAGATCATCACTCGGCCCAATGAAATCTGAAAGGTAAAAATACAAACCTTAACTTCTGTTACTGTTGCCTTTCATATTAAATGAACTTATCCAGAATAAGTAAAAATTAGTGAAAAAAATCTTTTAATGTCCCACTACAAAGTGTTTGTATATTTACAGAATGTTTTGTCTTTTTGACACTGATTGTTTTTACCATTTTTGTATGGTCAGAGTGGTTTAAATTTCACACATTCAGCCTGTATGGCCAGTAAACATTATTTCATGCCAAACTGCAGATTGTTAATATCTCCATGTAATTTGTACACAGAGTCATAGTCATAGTTTACATTATTTGTAGTTTATACACATAGTCATAGTTTATTTTATTTTGTACACCATCTATTTATTATTATTATTATTATTATTATTATTATTATTATTATTATTATTATTATTATTATTCATAGACTGAATAATGTTACTTTCTATGGTTTCTGCAGTTTTAATGCAGGCTATATATATATGTAATTTATAAATACAATTATGTTTATTTAATATAATGGTATAAAACTTTATTTCAAGGTAAAGAAAACACACTTTAGTAGAAAACTGTAAATATATTGTTTTCAATATGGTATCCAATATACAGTAGAAATTGGATACACGTTTGGAGTTTACTATTTGTACCTGGTTTAACATCGATTAGACAGAGAGGAAGATGACATGAGCATCTGGCATTATTCTGCAGCATTTTGTCTAGAAAAACGCATGCATGGATGATATCTAAGCCCACTGCAGAAGACATGTGTGCAGTTTAGGGAACATCAATCATAAAATGGCATAAGGTTCCCTGGATACACCACAAGGATAAACCCATTGTTTTACCCTGGGCACATCTGGATTATTTGCTGACTCCACACTCATTGCAGTACTGTGGAGGACAGAAAGTGCTTTGTATGGTGTTAGGTCATCTCTTAAAAATATTCCACCCTAAAACACCTTTTTATGGAATCACTACAATTACCACCAAAGGATAGTTTTGCAGTTAATACGAACAAACAAACAAATAAAAAAACAAAAACCTAAAAATTTGTTATGTGTTTTTATGAAGAACATTTTTCTGTTTAAGTTTCTATATGTAAGCTGGATATACAGTATGTAAGATGTAGCTTGTATTAAACTTCAATAATTTGATCTTATAAATCTGCAGGTTCTGAGTCTGATACGTCAAGGAGTCCAAGACATTCAAAAACATCTTTGCACTCTAACTGAAAGTTTCCCTACAGGACAATAGACATGTGACTGTTTTGTATAGTTTTGGAATATTAAACATTATGTATTACATAATAAGAATCTCTTTAATTTACATGTCTCCTGTTGGAGTACTGCCAGGATATGAACCTCTCAAGCAAAATATTACTATGTCAGTTTGCTTAATTAAAATTCGTCAAAAGAGCAATTATTATCTGTGCAAACTATTTGTATGTGCACATACAGAATCCACCAAGACGTAGACTTTTAGTTTTAATAAACAATAACTCATCACTCTAAAGGGCTCCAAAACTTTGCCAAAACACACACAATTTCACACTGTCCACTAGAAAGTAGTCGGAGAAATACTCACCGGCTTTCCTCTGATCTTAGAGTGTCTATTTTGAGCCCTTAGCTCCAGGTGTCATGGGGTCTTTGTCTCTGTCTCTGTCTCTGTCTCTGTCTCTGTATCTCTCCTATTCTTCCTTTTGGTCTGCCTTACAATCAGATCCCAGCAGCCCCAGGATCAGTTAAACCTCTTCTGCAGTAATCTTATAGGTCCTGAGTAACCTGAGATTCAGGGCTTCCATCAGTCATCAACCAGACACACTCATACCCACCCAGAAGAACACACACACGCACACACAGAGAACGCATAGTCTTACCTTCTTAATCATACTTTGTCTGAAAGTTGGTAAGTGAGGAGATGACTTAGTGCCCCCTTGCCTTTGTCTCTGTTTCGGCCAGGCCAAAAGGCTACTGATGAACAAGCGGAGAAGCCTCAATACAGGAGTCTGCTAGCGTCTGAGACTCAGTGGGAGGACAGAGAGGACTGAGAGACCTGAGCTCCTGCAGAGTAAGCAAGCAATGTAACATCTCCAGGTTGCACGCACACACACACACACACACACACACACACACACACACACACACACACACACACACACACACACACACACACACACACTCACACACACTCACTCTCACACACACTCATCTAAGCCACACCACCCCATATTTGCTTCAAACCCCACCTCCATTCTCAACCCAGGGGATCTGACTCTGCACCCAACATCACTGTCAGAGACACACTTACATCTGCAGCAGTGCTCAGCAGCTACTAGAATACAGCCCAGGGCTTTAAATTGCTTAGTCTGTGCAGTGCCATTCATTTTAAGTGAGTTAAGACCAGAAGGAGTCATTAGCAATGCTTTTCTCAGCTTCTTGCCCAGAAATCAGCATTCAGAAGGAAAAATGCATTTCCAGATATTGCCAGCAAGGATTTTTGACATTTAATATTTGTCAATTCTTCACATGGAAAATGTTTTGTGAGTGTGTTTTTTTGTTTTGTTGTGTGTTTTGTTCAGATCACAGAAATGCTGAGTTGTATAACTTAAATCTCTCATAAAATGAACAGACGCTGAAAGTCACCCATAATATTGATTAGCAATATGTGGATGAGAAGGTACTTTAGAGACGGCAGAATATATCAGATGGATAGCTGTTATTAAATCTTTAGGAAACATCTGGAGATGAAAGAGAATTATTATCAGAGCTTTATTTACTGTATGGATTTTAATGTTTTATTTGTCACTACAAGTTACTATAGATGAGTAGCAATGTTGTGCTACCATAAACATTGTCGTGCTACTTGGAATAATGTGTAATGCCTCTTAATTTTAAAATCTGTAGCATGACACTTAATGCATTTATCATTATTTCAGTTGAATTTGTTACATCTGCACCAATTACTTTGAAAGTAACATTTGAAAAATAAATTGTTATGAAAGAAAATGCATTGTCACGACAACAACTTTGTAAAATTATCTTTATTTTTACCATGTGATATGTAAGATAAAACTCAACAGCTTGTTCCAATGATGACTGAAAATAGAAAGAAAACAATACGCCCTCTTAATTTTCCAAAGCAAAACAAAGTATGTTAATACCAGTTACAGGCATCGCATGTGACAGATCCCTGGATGTGTGATGAAAGATTATAACAGGCATCTTGTAAGAAATCTTACAATTTCATTGCTGCTCTAGCCTGGTCTAAGATTCAGCTCAGACATGCTTTGACAACTAGCATCTAAATATCACATAAAAGTTTTCTGGAGTTCATCCAAAGAGCCACTTACAAAAGTGTGGCATTGTAAAAAAAAAAGATTTACTTCCATTCTTACAGTTACATCATTGCTGCGTCTAACCTTTCTCTAGAGAATAAAAGCTGCACCTGCTGAATGAACCAGAAGTCCTTATACAACAAAACAATATTTTGTGTCAAATTACTATTTTATCTACTCATTTTTAAGCTAAATTTCAAATTGTTGAAGAAATGTATAGAACAGGGAGTTGATTGTAGTCAGGTTGATTTTTAAAGTAAAATATGCTTAGAGAATGGCTGTTGTGTTCATTTATTTTAACATTTACCACATTTAGCAGACATTCTAATTCACAGGAGTCCTTGTGCTGGTACAAATAGGCCATGGTCTAAGAATATCCTGAGGCTAAAACCCTGTTACAAAGGAGTTAGTTCATCAAATAGTATTTAAAACATGGTCTGTATATTTATTTAGTTGTAGTTTTAAGTGTTTAGTGAAGTGGTGGACCTTCTTTCTTCATTTGAAAGCTCAGGTAGTTATGGATTCAAATGCAGTTCCCTGTGTCCTTTCTCGCAGTAGTTTTCATGCTATTTATATTGTAGTAAAACTAGCATTAAAATACAATGATGAGCTGTAATATAATTTATAAGCAAGATGTGTGTGTGTGTGATTGCTTGCAAATCAGTACTTGGAACATAAAAAAAGTGTTACCATAACATAGAGTGTTGAGTTTATCCAATTTTGGGTAAAACACGCTACAAACGGAATGATATATAGCCAGAATATTGGAACAGTTTGTGGTGCGGCTTTGATGAACAGCCAAATTTATTCTTCATTAAGCAAAAAGAAGCTGGCTGCAGACACACTGCTGCATCAGTTCAATTAATAAGATTGCTTTGCGGGCTTTTGTTGGTCCACTCCCTTCAGTCATGAGTATAAATTTATTACAATTATTGAGTCCTATGGATGTGTGAAAAAATTCTGATGATAAATCGTCTCATGACAAAATTCTCAGTGTATATGTTTAAGTGTATATACATATGCCTATATATCTATCTACCTGTTTGTCTGACTTTAACTGCTTTATGCTTATCGTGAGTCATGGTGCATCCAGAGCCTCTTCTAGAAACAGTGGGTGTGAGACAGGTATGCATTCACACACTAATTCACACCTAGGTGCAACACAGTATAGTCAATCCATGTAACTGCATGTTTTTTGAGATGTAAACATGAGGAAAACAATAGTGACAATGAGTTCACACTGTGAACTAAGGTATTGGTCAAGGATTTGTTTTCAAAGACTCTGTCAAGACACTTTGACAGGATTTGAACATGTGATCTACTGCTTTCTCACGCAAACCACTGACCAAAACCTGCATGCTCACATGCTACAGCTAATATTTACCTCATCTGGTCTCTTTCCACTGTAGCCTTGGATTCCTGGCTGACAGGAGTGGATGTGAACTTCTGCTTTTGTAGCTTCTTTGTGTCATTGTCACATATTGTGCATTTTGAGATGCTTTTCTGCTCAACACGCCTAAAAGAGTTACTTTTAACTTCATGGTTGGCACAAACCAGTCTGTCCATTCTCCTTTTACCTCTCCAATCAACCAGTCATATGTACAACTGTGTGTAAATTTCAAAGACTATTGTGTTTGAAAATCTTCAGCTTGATTCATCTGGTACCAACAACCATGCCAGGGTCAAAGCCACAGACCTCAAATGCTAATGTGTGATGTGAACACTAACTTGACTTGATCTGCATAATTTATTGTTCTGTGCTGCTGGCACACATTTGGCTGATTTGAAAATTGCATGAATGAGCAGATGTACAGTATTCCTTATTAAGTGGTCGATGAGGCGAATAACCAGTAGTTGTTTGGCAAGGTTTACATGTTTTTTTTCTTAGTAGTGTCACTACAACAAATTTATTCAATGTTATTCTGACTGATCTCCATTATCCTGTGGAAAAACATTTATATCCTGATGGGAGTTGTCTCTCCCAGGATGACAATGCACTTATCCACAAAGAGACAAGGGTTCACTGAGTATAAAAACCATGCAAATGATTTGCTGTGGCTTTCGTAGTGGTCAGATCTCAACCCAGCCGAACATCAATAGAAATTTGAAAGCTAATTAATTCTTTTGAAGGATTAAAATATTTGTATGTATGTATAATATTTAATTATATATTTCTACATCGTGAAATATAGTATCATCAGTCATGATTGTTCTAAGGTTATAAATTGCATGTCATTGAATCTGTAAAATACAAGTGTGATTGTTGTGAAATACTTTCTTATAGGTGTCACCTTCATTTGAGTTGTTCTGTTCAAATGCTGCCATAGTGCCGCCAACACAAACACACCCTCCAGACCTCTCTAAATCCTGGAGGCTCCACCCCTCTCCTGCAGTTTTTCAATCGTGTTCCAGGCTGAACAACCTATCCCACAGCACCTCTCACAGGCACTCATGTTTCAACCTCTCTACCTCCATCCCTGTCTCCGACTGTGGTACCATCTGTCTATCCTGCGGTCCAGCAAAACACCCCAGGCTACGGACACCCATACTGTGCCTATTGGACAAACAAAGTCAATCGTGAGAGATGGTTCCGAGATCCAACAGGAGCCGGAGTGTTATGCTCTTCGTCTTCATGTGCTATTTCCAGCCTGAGAATATAGGCTGATATACTTAGACACAATTTTTCACAGAAGCAGTTGATGCTGACAGCACAATTGTTTTCCTGCTTGATACAAAATGTATATATGTACATATATTTTGTTTACAGTGGATAATAGAAAAAAAGGAAGTTTTAAATATTTTCTACAATATAATCAGTCAAAAAACAGTATTTAATGTATGTGACTATGGATTTGTTGTGGCATTTGTCTTCCACTTTGTTTGCTTGTAGTCTTTTGAGAAGTACGGTCTCTCTGGAGTATATCAGACAGTAATCTGCCTATCACCTTAGCTAAGTAGACTTACAGATTCTAACAGATACTTAACCTAAGCTATCTGCCTCAAGATCAATAGAGCTGTATAGTTGAGAAGGTAATAAAATGAAAAATTGATTTTTATGCAGCTTGATTCACTTACACAAGCACTGTATCAACATTTTACACTGTACATTTGTTAGACTTTATATATGTGTTGTTATATCAGTGTTATATTGTCTATAGTTTAATGTTACAGTTTAATATTATATGTATTAAGCTTTCATTTTATAGGTAATTAATTCATTATTTATTCAGCATTATAAGAGATTTTTTCCTATTGGCCATACATAGTTCACAGGTCAGCTTTCGTGTCTTTCTGTCTGCATGTCACACTTACCTATCCCCTCCTTCTCTGTGTCACAACACAAATAAATTTAACACATGAGATCATTACATTTATGTATGTATGTAAGCATCACATGTTTATGTATGTATGCATTATATATGTATATATATTCAATGTGTTTGTAATGTAAAGGATATTATATGGTTTTGTTAAAGTCAATGTAGCTGACAAGCAAAAGGGCAATACTGAGAAATGTGAGGCAAACTAAAGGTAGGTAGAAG
Organism: Tachysurus fulvidraco; assembly: GCF_022655615.1. Classification (NCBI taxonomy): domain Eukaryota; kingdom Metazoa; phylum Chordata; class Actinopteri; order Siluriformes; family Bagridae; genus Tachysurus; species Tachysurus fulvidraco. The sequence goes on from NC_062522.1 coordinate 17,919,940, forward strand.
CATCACTGGAGGTCATGTGATGAGGTCATGGGCTGATCTTAGGAGTTGGCAAAGATTTGAAAATTTGTATGATAGTCCATATAATTAATAGCATCAATCTTGCTCATTACTGAATGTAATAATATGTTCAGAAGTTTAGACATTCTAAGTAGTGTTTATGTAAAATGTAAAGCTTTGTAAAACTATCTCTTTTTCTTAATGTTGTTTGCTGAAACAGTTGTGTGGACCTTAAATTCTCTGACATCTGCTATATTATATTTTCGTCACTCACACTTACTTCAGCCCCATTGAGGATTCTTACTGCAGCAGATGTGGCATCCATTGAAGTGCTGCAATAATAGAAAACAAGAAGAATAGGAGGAGAGAAGAGGAAGTGCTTCTTGAGTACAACAGCTTATATGTAGATGTGTTTTGTTTCAACCTATCTTAACACAAAGGATAGATAGACAGAGAGACAGAGAGACAGACAGATAGATAGATAGATAGATAGATCTTCTGAGAAATCTTCCATCCATCCATTTGTCCATCCGTCCATCCATTGATCCAAATTATTTTACACCAATTTACGACTCTGCTAAAACTCCCCATCTATTTTTTCGTCCTTTGGTACAGCCAAGGTTCTCAGACAATAAGCTGCTATTTCTGAACATATCATTTATTTAACTATGATGCCATTCTGTCTCTTTTATATGGCTCCAATTCTTTGTGATTTGTGCTAAGAAGCCAGAGCTGAGCTTATGGATAGTAATGAAAAATTTATTCATGAGAGCTATTTTAAGACTCTCTGCAGCTTATCTTGGCTTGCCTCTCTGGTACCATGTAGTACATCAATACTGTAAGCTCTATTTATAGTACAAGACACATGAGGCCCAGCGAGCTTTATTATCTGTGATCTGTAGAGATCATTTTCATTAGGCATAATGCATAATCTCCATTATTAGAAATACTACTGTCTAATAATGAAGTTGCATTAACGGTGCTGCATTATTTCTCATGCCAGACATTACACATAGTGATTTCTTTTCTGCACTGTCCTAAACCAGAATCTACATATATATCTAATTTGTACACAATGTTGCTGTTGACAGCCCTTATCTGATTTTATTAAAATCAATGTAGCTGATAAGCAAAAGGACAATACTGAGAAATGCACTATCCATTTCCAATGCAGTTGTATCAGGTATTTATTCGTGTCAGTACACTTGGGTTGTGTGCCTTATTGTATGGAGCTCAGTTGTGCTGTTATGTGAAATACATGTAGAACACCTCTAGGGGGCAATAAAGATAAACCAAACAGTGCTATTTTCTTGAGTATCATCAGCGTTTTTTCTGCATCATCTAAGAGACATCTGAGTAAATATCCTGGAATTTAAACCAACCTCGTACATATTTAGGTTCACATTCAGTATGAAACAAGCTTGATGAAGGGCAAAAGGCTCGACTTCTTCTCTTGATCTTCCATCATCTTATGATCTACTGTCATAAGCCATGTTAAACATATAAACCAAACCAAAAAAATCAAAAGGATAATAACTAAATGTCTGCTTATAATAATCAATCTTAACAATACACGTTTTGGCATTCAGAAGTCTTAAACATTTCCAGGAAGTGAGGATTAACTAATGGTCAAAATAAATAGTGTGCTCATACTGCCTGATGATGAACACTGCGTGAAGGTGTCAAGTTCTATTCTTCACCTCCCTCCTCCTGTCTCACTGTTTAATCTATTCCTGTCTCCTGTGAATATTCTGTCAGCCTCCCAACACTCTCTCAAAGCATATCTTTGAACATCACCATCTAGTTCTTCAATGCTTAAAACAGATGAATAGAAATTCCTTCCTTATTCTGCTAATCTTTTATTCTACTCAATAATTGTCTGTTTATAGTCATACTATTCTCCTACTAATATATTTACATAGGGGCACTATATTACACATGGGTCAAACATTGTGCAAAAAAAGCTGTGTTTGCCTCCTGTATAGCTAATTGACTAATAATAGATAGCTTGAGTGAAAACTCTCCTGATTGTGGTGTTGTTCTTTGAGTTGTTGACTTTATGACATGGCAGTCTTTCCTTTGTTTAATAATAGTAGTAATAATTTTCCTCTGAGCACCACATTCACATTTTGATAATGCCTAAAGGGAAGATGTACTGCACACACACACACACACACACTTGATGTTTCATTGAACGCAGAAAAATAAAATGCAAACACAGGTTTACAATTGCTTCTCATTTTCATTTTCGATGTAACATTAAGACATGAATTGACATTTGAAAATGTTATATGCTTAGTGTCAGTCATTAGATTGTCATCTTATTGTACTATTAAAGTGCATCTTATTAGACAAAAGAATGTGCAGAATTTAATTTCCCTCCCTATTCTAATCTTATGTATGTTTTTGTAAATGTTGTTTTCATAGAAAAAAGAAATGACTATGTTCTAGAGCATACTGTACTTGCTAGGCTTTACTGATATGAAGAGTGATAGGTATAAACTATAATGTCACTTATGCTTGCAGTCTAATGCACTTCTCTGCAGTTTATCGGGTAGTTGTTTAACAGATTTTGCACAGAACTATACAGACATGCTGATCTTTAACTCTGTTTAAATACAGTATAATGCTGTATATATGTGTACTGCCCACACCTCTGCCCAAAATCTGCATTATTTAAACACCTGATCAGACTGCAGTTATAAAGCTCTAGGGTGATTGTTCCTTATGAAACAAACATGAATAAGAGTTCCAAAACTCTCCAAACAGTGGTGCGTAGATACACAGATACACGGTTTACGAATCATGCTCAACACACACAAAACAGGTTTGCATAATTGAGTAATGAGATCCAGTTTTAACCTTGCTGATTCCATCAGCACTCAGTGAAGTCACAGGCATTAATGACACGGTGAAAGCAGCTGAAATACACTGAGTCACATTAAAAATATATGTAATTGCTTTGGGTGCTTGAGATAAGCATAGCCAACTCTTAACTGATATAAAATCTTAAATATTCCACTGTTATATAAATTCATGTTTATACCGCTTTTCTGTTTGGGTTGCTAATGATAAGTGGCATCGTGGCAAAGCAAGTCTCAAATCTCATTGGTTATAGTAGTCTGGGTAAAATTGGGATAAATTGTTTCAGATCTTTCCACGTCATTTGTAACTAATATACAGTATATTGCACTTACTTATCTCAGTTAAGCTTGATATATCTTATTAACATTCAGTCCTATATACACAAATGCACAATAGAATAAGAGGTGAGTGCGTTTTTCCATTCCTTGGCAATGGAATGATCGCAGGATGCTTATAACAACAATTACTTAAGACATTCAGTGCTCCAAATAAAACACACAACAAAATAACTAACTAAAAAAAAAAAAACAACAACAACAAAACAATATCTGCAATCAATATGATGGCATTTAAAAGTGCTTAATATGCTAAATGTACTGTATGTCATTCAGACAAAAATACATTTTTTCAGTTTCAGGTCCAACACCTGATGCTTCCAGGTAAAAATGAAACAAAAGAAAGAAAATATCCAGTGTGCAAGTGTTCAGGAAATGGGATGATACATTCCTTTTGTGTACCTTTCCATGCATAGACTAAAGCTCCCTGTCTGTTGCATTAAAGTTATTATATGCAAATCCTATAGGCACTGGCTATGTACAATGTGCATACAGTTTTTTTCTCTTTACCTCCAACTAAGGTCTTGAATGCAAATGACCTAAATATGAACTTTACATGAATGCATTTCTATACTCTGCTAAAACAAAGCTGACAGCTAAAAGCTGTAAGGAATTCTGCCTGTATGCATCAGCACATACAGGCTGTGTTTCAAAAAATGTAAAATGAAAAAAGATGCACCACGTGCATAATATGATTGCTACAGTAAACTAGGTTTCACCTTCATTATTTCCTGGCAAGCAATGGAATATAGAGACAGACTGTATCCAGCTGTACCCCTACTGCATTAGCTGCAATTGTAAGGCAAATAAGTAAAATAACTGCTGGCCTTATCAAATGCTCAAGCTACCACAGTATGACCTCAGTATGACCAATATGAAAGGTATACGGCTTTGTCATCCTTTCAGTATTGTTGATATCTATTGATTTATAGTCTTTTTCTTGTAATGAGAGAAGTAAACAAGCATGTACTGTATGTCTCACTTGTATGCACTGGGAAGGTCATCTGGTGTTATGAGGAATAGGAAACTGCAGTTGCAGCTACTGCAGTGTCCTTTTAAGTCATTCTAGTCATGTACTGCTGCTCTGCCACTAGCTAAAGGTCACTATGTACATCCCAATGTCTTTGACAGCCAAAGACAAAACAAAACAAACCAAAAAACAATGACAACCAAACGAAACCTGAAAGCAGCACTGGTGCTCAAGACCATCGTTTTACAGTAGAATCAGTACACATACAGTAATTAGACAAACAGCGGGGTCCAAAATTCTGAGAGCACTAGTAAAAATACTTCTATTTTGCATACTTCTCTAATTTAATACACCATTTCCATTAACAGTCCTGTTACTGACAACAATATAATTTAAAATTAAAATCTTTGAAATATTTATAACGAATTTCAAATCCATTTTTCATCAAACACATTTGAGTGTTGTCTGAACACATGCATCAGTAATAGAAATTAAGATAAGGAAAATCTGAGTTTTTGTCTAAAGCAGTTAATGTGGTCACTATCACAAATTTACTTAAGTTTAAATGGGGACCTAGAAATAGAAAAAGATTTAAATATTTAACATTCACAATATGCAACATTCACTTTCTGTGTTATTATTTCAGAACTATAGAATTATTTCTATATTCCATGACCCATTGTTTATTTCCAAATGTAATCTCAAAATTTTGGACACCCTCGATGTCTAAACAGTACTATCAAGCCTCTTGTTAGGAATGAAATAACATTAAAAAAAATAGACTAATCTAAAATTGATCTTTGCATAAAATAGCTAATATTGATAATTGATAATAAAAAAAGGCAATATATTTATACGAATGCTACCAATTTGTTAGGTCGACTGGCTAAATATTTGCTAAGCTTTATTACAGTGTTAAATCGATATGGCTTGTTTACTTCCCAGGTAAAATGAACATCAACCATCTCTTTAGAAAAAGTAATGAAATGATCAGAATGTTGCAAGCTGAAATACAACACAACTCTAGCTGCTCATTTCTGTGGTACCTTCGTAACATCGCTCCATAATCACACCACTGTCACACTACATGAATTTTGCTACAATATCATCATTGGTAGAGGCAGCTTGTGTTTTAAGAATATTCAGAGCTAGATTTAGGGTTTGACTGAATAAGACCATTAGTTCTCATTATTAAACTTATTGTGTATTGATGTAACTGTAATCGGTGCATGTTTAGGTCAGTGTTTTTTCCTAACCAAAGCATAAAGCTGACATTAACCCAATGTTTGTTTGCAAACATCAGCATAATCTGGTCTGGTATGATAGACTGTATCATTAATAAAAAGCTATACATACACGCTGCATAAATCTGATAAACTTCATATCATGAACATAAAATATGGCACAAAAAAATTCAGTCTTTCTTGAAAGCTTTGCAGGTTACCAAGAGAGATGATGCTTTTTAAAACAATTGGAGACTGTTGCAAGACACTGTTGCAAAACTGTTTTAAAAGCTTGGAGATGATTGAATCTGAGTGTGTTGTTGTTTTGATGTTGCTTCTGTCAGACATCTATAATAAGCAGCAGCAATGGAGGACTTTTTGTGTTCATAATCTTATATCATTACTATTACACTCCCCATGAGGCCTTGTTTTTTTTTTTAGCAGAAGAAGCACAATAACATTTTCTTTGGAAAAGCACAGAGATGTGGCTGAACTTTGAGGGAATGATATGCTGTGAGGATACATACATGGTACAAGGTGTTTTTTTTGGAGGCATAAAGTTAACCCTTTAGTTAGGATGTTTCTTCATCCTCCTCTAGTGTCTACAATAACTGCTGTTACAGGAATTTAGCTTTTTCAGTGCGAGTCACAGAGATGAAAGCTAACTGCATGCAGACTCTGATGATGTTTGAATATGAAGACAATTTTACACAGAGGGTTAGGTTGATCTTGGCTATACTCAGCAGAACAGATCAATAGCAGAGGTTTCATATCCATAGCAGAGGTTCTGATTCATCATGATCCTCTTTAATCCTTTAACGATTTAAAGCCTCAGATCATTTGCAAACTAAGGCTACCATCTTCCTCACTCTTATCTCCCATTTTCCAATAATATAGTTAGTTATACATCAGTCAGCATTTTTTTGATATTCACATAGTTTGTGTTGGCCAAAGTGCAGTTTCCTTTTTTAAGATCTTCCTCCTGGAAATCCTCATTGCTGTTGTTCATTCCTTCTTGAATCTCCATATAGTCAGATTTGCTCATGGTAGAAACACTTTGACTTCTTTTCAATTCTTCTTGGGAATCAGCTTTTGGTGTGTTAACCTGCAGATATTGAGCTTGCTCCTCACCCTCTGTTTCACGGTGGTAGAAGTAGTTGAAATTTGAGACAATTACAGGCACTGGTAAAGCAATGGTCAGCACACCAGCGATGGCACAAAGTGAACCAACAATCTTGCCACCAATAGTTGTGGGTACCATATCTCCATACCCAACAGTTGTCATAGAAACCACAGCCCACCAGAAGGCATCTGGGATACTGTAGAACTGGGATTCAGGTTCATCTGCTTCAGCAAAGTAGACAGCACTGGAAAAGAGGATGACACCAATGAAGAGGAAGAAGATAAGCAACCCAAGTTCTCTCATGCTGGCTTTCAGGGTTTGCCCAAGAATTTGGAGTCCCTTCGAGTGACGTGAGAGCTTAAAGATCCTGAACACCCTTACAAGCCGGATGACTCGCAAGATAGCTAAAGACATGGCCTGCTGCCCTTGTTGGCCATCCTCTGCTTTTTCTGCCAGTTCTGTTCCAAGTGTAATGAAGTAGGGGATAATGGCTACCACATCAATCATATTCATTATGTTCACAAAGAAGCTGGCTTTACTGGGGCAGGCAAAGAACCGAACCAGGAACTCAAAGGAGAACCAGATTATGCAGAGTGTCTCCAAGATGAAGAAAGGGTTAGTGAAGGAGGTGGACACATAATTGGTGGTGGAGTTACTATTATATGTGCGGACTTTATGCATATCTTCTTCATCACTACGGAATATAGGCAGAGTCTCCAAACAAAAGCTGACAATAGAAATAAGAATTACCATGACAGATATAATGGCTATAATCCTTGCTGGTCCTGAACTTTCTGGAAACTCAAAGAGCAACCAGACCTGCTTCTGAAATTCATTATCAGGCAAAGGCCTCTCCTCTTCCTTTATGAACCCTTCATCCTCCCTGAACATTTCAATAGCCTCCTCTCCAAGCTCATAAAATCGAATTTCTTCTGAAAATATATCCAGAGTCACATTTACAGGGCGCCGTAACCTTCCTCCAGACTGGTAGTAGTACAGGATGGCATCAAAACTTGGGCGGTTTCTATCAAAGAAATACTCATTCCTTAAAGGGTCAAAGTATCTCATCCGCTTTTTTGGATCACCAAGCAGGGTCTCAGGAAATTGCGAGAGGGTCTTGAGCTGTGTCTCAAAGCGCAGGCCAGAAATGTTTATGACAACCCTTTCACAGCATTCCTGTTCTCCCTCAGCGTCATAGTCCTGAGGGTGGCCTGGGTGTGCTGCTGACTCATCTGAGGGATCTCCTGTTGCCACTGTCATTATGTAGGAAGGTGAAGACTGCACTTTTTACCTGAGCCAGACAACACAGTGTGACAAAAATGAAGGGTGAAGTCTTACAAGGGTTTTAATGCCACAGTGTGTTCCCAGAGGATTCACTAAAACACAACAGACAGAGATGCAAATGAATGTTAATATTGTTTGTTGCAAACATACATAAATTACATGCAATCAGCCATAGACTTTTTTATATTTTTATATTTTATTTTTTATATTTTATATTTTTTTAGATATTTATAAATAGTGTGATGCATGATTCACAGCTTTCACAAAACAATGCACTTCAATTCTGGGTAGAAGAATAACTCTATAAAGAATAACTCTATAATCTGATGATCTGGAGTTGCCACGAGTCACCCTGGCAATCTGAGCTACTTCATTGGTGAGAAAAACTATATGCACAGATTACAATTGTGCAAAAGAAACTCTAGGAAGAGTGCTGGGAACTTGGCACTACTCAATCAGTATCGCTGCATTTTAGTTATCCTACTTAGAGTGCATTGTGCAGTTTGTGACACAGCCTTGAATTATCTCTAAATGCATGCACACTCTAAATGCAGCAGTGAGATTATTACTTGCAGTGGAAAAAGAATGCTGCACAGTCCGTATTATGTTGCAGTAACATTTATCAACAAGAGTGGTCAAGAATTCCAAAAAAGATCACATCCTGTAGCTCTGCTAGCTCATATAGAATTTACAGCTGGCCAACTCCACACAAAAGAGTGAGGTAAGGCAGAACAGTTGGGTTGGGCAAATAACATATAATTACCTCATAAATCATGTGAGGGAGATGGTTTATTAACCATGCTTTGACAGTCTATTCTTAGTGGTTCTGCACTGCAGTAACATAAACTTCATCTTTGAGAATACCATCATTCAAAATAAGCCAATGTCTGTGACAGATGTACTGCCCCCATCCTCACCTTCACCCAAAAGTAAACACAGTCTGGTTATGGCTGAGCTCTGCCTATTCATCTTTCCATGAATTCCTCAAATGGTGATCCTGGTCCTCTGGTATGAGCTCTTAAGTATTCCACATGAAAAATTAAACTGAAGAAAAGACCATATCACCATCCCCTCAGACACAAAATCACGACATCATGCTAGTTTTTGTTTTCTAAATGTATTATATTGCTAATAAGGGAAAAAAAAGGTAGAGATATAATCTATATTGCTGAAGCATGTTTCCTAGACAAGAATTTACCTTTATACCTTCACTATATTCCCAGCAAAATCAACAGTGTTGGAGATACACATGTAGTACTGAATGGTATTTTACAGGGTTTATTTGTATCCATTCTTTTTTAAGCAACAGAGGGGTTCAATCTTTACTGTAAAAGTTCATTCAGCACCTGGGAGTTTTGCTGTGTGTTATTTTCAATATACCAATCGGTATAAATCAGGATCATGTGCTGATTTACTCTACCTTTATAAGAATAAACCAGGTAGAGTCCAGGAGATACTGCGCCTGTGTTTTGGAGATGCCAAATCTCTTCTTTCTAAATGTCGGTAATACTGGACGTGTCTTTCACTGGCGTGGAAGAAGAAAAGGTGGAAAGCAGATAGAGTACTCGGGTGTGTCCTTGCCTCCTCCCGGAGCACCTCAATCTTCACGGCAAGTCTTATGAAGCAAAGGAAAAAAGGCAAATAAGGCACGAGCGCTTCACGTAGTATCCAAGGAAACGAGCGAGCGCGGCCACAACCGAGAGGAGAAAACCTGCAACAGTGAAAGCACCATCATTACAAATTAGCATTCTGCAAGCATCATTTCTACTCTATGATCATTTGGAGAAACATCCAACGAGCCCAAGCAATATTTACACGGATACATGAGGCAACCTGCGAGTCAGTTTCTGCTGCTGTTAAGTTTACAGGATGTCCGAGCAAACTCATTAGCGCGCCTTTTCCCCTCTTTTTGTGACGTTTTCACGCGTGCACGTTAATCCAAACAGTGCTATCCAAGCAGAAAAGCTCGAGCTCCCGCTCTAACAGGTTGAGCGCGCACGAATCTTACGCAAATCTACACAGCACAGCTACATATTCGGGGTGGGGGGGAATCTACCAAGTGGAAAAGCTAAACAGTCAGCAAAAAAAAGCTCAACAAAGAGTTAACGAGGTTAGGCGTCAATCAGTGCTTCCTTACCTGTCTGTGTCCTTCGCCTTGCAGGTGAAACGCTGTGGTGTGTATATTTATTATATCTCTTTGTCGCAATATGACGGCTCGGTGTTACCCCAAGTAACCATTAGTCAGTTCGTTAAGGCGTTAAAGAGAAGCTGCAGAGGAGCGATGCTGTGCATACCAAAAAGACTACGGCATCGCGGATGGACGCGCCGCACTGTACCACTCCTCACTTATCCAGAGTCGCTCGCGTTAAAGGGAACGCGCCTTAGATGCTGACTGCTGCACGGTTGCCAGGTTAGAGTAAACGTTTCCCTCCCAAATCACAGCATTAAAACAAGTGAAAGTATCAGGAAAAGACTATTTTCCAGGGAAATGTGTTTTAAACATAGACCATATAGGAGAGTTCAGTATAACAATCCTTACCAAATGACAAAATTAAAGGATTAGCCCATACGTTTGGATTACAGCTCAAATCTGGCACTAAATGTTATCTGCACACTCACATTTACACCCAAAACCTCCTAGACCTTTTAAAAAAAATCTTTATTGCAACATTCTAAATCTCTTTCCTACTACATCTCTCTTTTAACCCACCCCGAGTCATCCAGAAATTGTACAAGCTCCGGTTGTCTTTTGTGCCATGAAGGTTTTGGACCTCCACTGAGATGAGGCCGACTCTGTGAGGATCCTGGGGCATCTAGAGACCTACCAGCTCCAGTTAGACTCTGTGATACTAAAGAGGAGATGCCAGCTACATGTGGTCTTTGAGGACAACAATCTCCTCATCAATACAGACTGTATATTTATAATCACACCCTCTAGTGTCACCCATAAGAGGATGGGTTTCCCTTTGAGTCTGGTTCCTCTCAAGGTTTCTTCCTTCCATTCAAGGGAGTTTTTCATTGCTACTGCTGCCTGAGTCACCTCAGACTTGCTCATTGGGGATAAATACAAATACATTTACTGTAAGTATATCTAAAATTAATCTTGACTTTTTGTATTATATTAATCTTTATATTATTCTTTAGATTAACCTTTTGTTTTATGTTTATGTTCTGTAAAGTTGTGCTGATGAGCAAACAAACAAAGGCTTGAAAATAACAACAGCTGAATATTTCATTTTACACAATTCAGGGTTTATTTGTTTTTGTTTTTTTGTGTTGAAATTATTGCATCATTTAATATATTTTATAGCTTAAAATCTTCCAAAATTAAATTTTTAATTCTTTTTACAAACTAAAATTCTTCTCCTTTATAATCTGTAGCATATTAATGTCAAACAGATGAAGAAAAGAGAAGTTAGCCAAACCAAAATAAAACTGTAGGAAACCAGTGTGGGCATGAGGAGACAATGTGAAACTCCCTACAGACACAAACTAAGTATTTATGGATCAATAAGAGTGTAATTTAAACTTACTAAGCCCTTCACCTAGCACCCATACTATTTAATCTCAGATACTTTATGTTTTATTCTTAAAATATTTCATATAATTTAAATTTTGAATAGTTGCCACAACAATATCAATAAAGCTTCACAGTATAGTATAAATTCTTGGTTTTATTTTATATGGATAGTGTTTGTGCTGGATACTTTTACTCTAGTTTGAAAGAGAGCCAGGCTAGAGCAGATAGTGGCACACAGCCAGGACCCAGTAGATTTTCAAGGTCACTTATCCACCCACTTCTGCAGTAGTTGCTCTAGCAAAACCTGTAAAAAAAAAAAAAAAAATCAGTGGACAGATGCAGTGTCCTTCCACTGTCCCTCTCACCATCAACTCTACACAATCCAACAACATAGATATGAAAACAATATATGGGATGATACACATGTAATATATGGGGTGATACAAATGAAGTGATAGGATTATGAAAAAAGCAAATCTGAACTCAGCATTTAAAAAATTAAATACAAAGTCTAAAACTAATTAATCACCACACAGCTTCAGGATGAGTGGTTTCATCTTGACTTGTGTTACTATCTATACAGAGTTTCACATGTTCTTCCTGTGTTTCTATGTGATGCCACCAGGTTCTCTGATTTCTTCCCATCTCTCAAAAACATGCATTTTGGAGGATTGGCTACAATAAATTGCTCTGTGTGAATGAATGTGTGATTGACTATAGTGTGCTGTGATGGCCTGATGTACTGTACCATGATGTGTGCCACCTTTTGCCTAGTCTTCCCAACAAAGTCTGTGAAGCCACCATGACCAGGATAATGTGGTAACTAAAGATGAATGAACAACCGCCGTAACCTATGTGACCTCACCATTTCCTACTTAACAATAAACAAGAAATGATATGCTTCACTCATGCCATACAAATCAATAGATGTCTGATATTCTTTGAATTATAACTTACCCAAAGCTCAGGTACACAGATTCAGTCATTGCTGTCATTGGATGGTGCTCGCCTTGTTACTATGGTGACAGGCATCAGGAACCTTTATGCAGACAGTGTGAGGCGAGATTGTGATGACATCTCACAGGCCAAGGAAATG
>NC_062522.1:18622352-18654852 GCF_022655615.1 Tachysurus fulvidraco
AGTGTCAATGTTTTTTTCTTATGAAATAAACCTGGTGAGATTTGTCAGTCTGTCTGAGGTGGAATATTAGAAGATGTTTCAAATAGAATTGGATAAAATAGTAATTCAAAATATCTAAATTCTCTATTTCCCAGCAGCTTCAGTATTACAAAAAAACATGTGCTGAATGTTGAAGAGTGCCAGTGAATGCTTTTCAAATGACTCTCGCTGCATATCTTTTGTGGCAACTGAAGACAAGGTATTTTGGCACATTCTTCTGTTAAGCCTGGTTTAACATTTTAGTTTTGAGCTTATGGACTTTTTGAGTAAATAAGGGTGCATATTTTATTATTGCAGTTTTTATGCATTCAAAGTAATTATGTAAAAATGGAGATAAATCAAGCATTATGGTCTTTTTGTACTCACAATCATGCAAAGGGCCGTGCAAATGACAACCATATGTTTGACGACTAGTTCATAATATAACTCTCTGCTTTCCACTGTCCCATCACGCACTATTGAGCAGTAGTATTTATACAGTGCAATAAAAATGGCAATACTGTTTAGCGAATATAAAAGCAGCATGGCACCTAGTGAATAGTTTGTGATTTCTGGTGCATGTATTTATCAGCAGGAATGCTGTTGTGACTAGCCTTATCTCCTTCCTATCGGCACGTTATGCTAGGTATCCAGAAATGTGTTGCACCGTTATGAAAACCATGTGCATGCTCTCACTTAAACCAATAAAAACAAAAGTAGTCTTGTAACACACATGTTGAGTTTGGCACTGATGCCTACTGTACAGTATATGCATTACATGTATCCACAGCCTCTCCTACATTGTTATTATAATATGATTTAGTATTAATTCACTGCTGGTGATTCTGTGATAGCCATGCACTTGCGATATATGTTTGCTTCATTTCCTTGCTAACGTTAATATTCTATAATCAGCTCCAAAATTCATTTTTCTGAAAGATTAAAGAACACTTCTTATTCCTGTAACACTGAGAGCACATTGAAGTGGCAGGTAGAATACAGTGTAATGTGTTTAAGATACAGTATACAAAGAATATAAAAAGTCTACAGATCCCTGTTTAAACGACAGGTTTTTTGTGATGTAAAAAATGAAAATAATATAAATAATGTCATAACAGAATGTTAAACATTTTTTCATTATATTTTATTCACAATATGTCAGTTTCAGTGTCATGAGTCAGTTTCCTGAGAGTTTACTTGTGTAACAGCATTGCAGTATTTGCCACACCTGAATTGGTGCAAAGTTTGGTGTAATAGTGAATTGCTATGAAGAGAATAGTAAAATACGTTCCCCTCCAAAAGAATTAGAAAGACAAGCCCAATGTGTTTGTTTTTGTTATACACTGAAGACATTTGGGTTTGAGATCAACTGATGAATATGTTCTTCAAGAAATGAAAAGGGCTCACACTTTCCCACACTTTAGACATCCACAATTTAAAGTATCCTGAAACCTGCCTTACTCCACTTGCCCATGTCACATTGACTGTCATCACATATAGTAAGGAGATCTGCCAATTCCTGAGGATGTTCTGTGCCAACTGATACAGAGCCTGGGAATGATTTATTCAATGGGAACAGTACAATCAAAACAATCCTGTGCACTCTGCTACTAATCTCATTCCATTCCGATGTGTCTGTGATTATCAGCTCTCTCTATTCCACCGAATGCCAACCCAACCACTTTATCTTCTGTACATGACTGACCATGGTGGAGTGAGTAGGTGTGGAAAACAGCACACCAACACCTCAAACACATTACTCATGGAATTCACTGTCGGATCACAGCAGAAAAATCCCATCTATAAACTGGGCAATCAAGTATGACTGTCAGCCAAGAATAACCAGTGACATCCAAGGGTGCAGGAAGCTGTTAAACTGGTACAACTTACTCTTCATGATTCTTCAAAGAAACAGAGAGGTACCCTACAAACATGACTTCTCACATCACTGCTACTGTAGCTCCTTCTTTTCTCTTTGGCATCCCTCTCTCCTCTACCCAACCAAAAGTAAGAGTAGGAAGGAATACCTTATTTAGTGGGAAGTCTATAGACCAAAGGAAAGATGGGATCTCATGTCATTACTGGATTCAGCTTCCACAACTTCCAGAATACAACACTACAAACACGACCTACACAAACTACAAAACCCAACAAACATGAACTCGTGTCACGTCAACAATCACTGTGTCACAGTATTTACAGACTTATATTCTCTGACTTTGATGCTGTGCAAGCATCATATTTTGTTGTTTTGACACTGACTTTCTTTTTTTTTATATATATATATATATTGTTGAGATTGAACAAACATTGGCCATTGCCTAGACAACAGCTTGGAATATCCTGAAAAAGAAAGAAACCTCTGGTGTGTTAACAAGCAAACATTGAACAGGGTGGCAAAAGAAAATAATAGCAGATGATTACAATCTATGTGACCGCTCTGAAGAAAAACACTGGGCACGGGTAAATATCTAACATTCTGCCTTTTAAAGAAGTGACTCAGTGACTTTCTCTCTCACCCCACCCATTTTTTAGTACATAGTGGAGTGATGTCATTGCTTATTGCTCTATTTGCATTACATTTGTTAAATAATAACAAAAATTATTTCCTCACACTGTATGTCACATTGTATGAGGTGAAGTATTTCAAGCTGTACATAGATCTTTATTTTCCAGCTGTTTCTGTGTTACATTAAGGTATGTGTTGGAGGCGAATAGCTCAAGTCATTACTTTACAAGTGTTTCAGGCTGGATGCTAGTTTCCACTGGAGACTAAGTACACAGTGGAAAGGTATTTTGGCATTTTCTTCAAGAAGCCCCAAGCTTAAGTCTAACTTTTAGCTTAGAACTTGTGGACTTGTTTGAACTATGAAGGCAGTTAAGGAAAAATATTTGATTAAACATATGAAAATTTAAGCATTACATAACATCTCTATGTAATGTTCATTTTATATTAGAATGGTTGCGTAACTGTTGCTAATCATAATAAGAACAAAATAAAAGCAAATACTAGACATACACAAATAATTATAGCTCGACATCTCAATCATCCTGAAATGAACTTTAAACAAAAACAGAAAACACTAAACTGGGCTTATTTGTTACTCTGCAGATCCTTACCCAGATCTAACTCTGAACTATGTGTAATGCTAAAGAGTAAGTGTTGAGTTGCTGCATTTTATATACCATGTTATGCGTGTTATAGAGGAAAATTATTAAATAGACAACAAGACTCTTGATTAGTAAGGAGGATATTAAACAAAGAGACATCACACACAAAACTAAGAAGGACTGTTTTATAGGTTGAGTTACAACAAATAACCCTGTCTACATTCACAATTATGCACATTTATATCAGCGAGGTAACACTAAAATCCTTAAATTTAATTTTACTGGCCACGAGGGGTCACCACTGAGTGCACTGCCTCTCAGCCCACACACACTAGATGCATGTATTTGATATTAGTCATCATCATGCTATCATTTGTTATCAATTATTAATCAAACTGAGTAAAAATGTACTTCAATCAAAAACTTAGAGACAGTACCATGTACTTGTAAGTCAAAGAAACAGTGGGCTTAAGCCCACTATCTCTCTCTCCCAGAGAAGTTTTTATAGGGTGTGGTGCTCAAATCTTCACGATAAGGCCAAAACAGCAAACATACATGATATAGCTGATCTGTTGAAATTACGCCTGGTTTGCTAGTCTAGTTTAATAAAGGAGGAATGTGTTATAAAAATAGTGTAAAATGCTTTGCTTCTTATCTAATATTTTGTCTTATTTAACCTTGCGTCAGTCATTTGGAATGAGACAAATGTTTGAAAGAAATAAGGTGGTGACTGCAGGATTACAGAGAGAGTCACACTAATCTAATTGCTTACGTGTATTGCGCTATGACGGACTTACTGAGAAAGAGGAACCTTGACGTTCTCCCTTTTTATAGTCACAGGGTGTGTTTATACACTTTGGAGGTGTTGCCATAGTGACTAACACCACATAATCTGAAGCATGCAGCAACTCCCAGCTATTAGTTACATTAGGTATATTAAAATGGTCTAAGTTTCCAAAATATACTATATGGAACTAGTGATGTCTGGTTTAAATGGGCTCGCAGGGCTAAGCCATATTCTTGTTCAGACAAAACATATATAAAAATAAGGCTTTGTTTTTGTCATATATATTGTCTTGCTTCCAGTGAGACAAATACCTTGCATTGATTTTTAATCATTTCTTTATTTTTGAACCACAAGCGACAGCATCACCATCATCATAAGTGCGAATACACAGAATAATTTGAAGTAAAGCCAGAGGTTATTTTCTTTGTGGTCCACATTCTGTAAATTCACGCAGCCTTTTGTTGGCAGCCTTGTCATGTGACTTGGAGCAAATTTATTTAGGCCCGCTCAGCTAATGGATCTCTACTGACCAATGAGACTGTATAAATTCAGGCCCTAAAACAATGTTTGTATCTTGTCATTTTGCTTTTACAGTAACTAAGAATATCTATTCATCACGAAGATTAAAAAAATAGGAAGTAGAACAGATGCTTTACGACTGTTTCCAGGGTATTCATTTTATTCTATTAGTAGTGCAGTGCTGTTGGAATAAAAACAACACACAGTGGAAACGAGGGAGGAACACCCTGAGAATGAATCATGCTTATTCTGAGGTCAATCACAGATGGAGATTTAAAAACGAGGGCTTTTTAATAATTTAGAACATCTGCTATACCAACCATGTTTTGCTAAATATATACATTGGTATGTTTTGAAAAGAAACTCCACCCAAACAAAATATACCAATGTATCACTGAGTATCGGTCAATACTGTTCCTGCAGTTTATGTTTCTGATCATATGTGATATTTTCTAGTTTGATTTACTGATATAGTTTAAGATTATATGTTGTATCTGCAAACACAAAAGAGATATTGTACATAAACATTGAACACAACTCAGCTTCATTACTTCGAGTTTGTTACTGTGAGTCTTATTAAAAATCCTTCTTAATAATATGTTATTGGTATTGCTCTCTCTGTTTAATTTCTTGTCTTATGTGTGAATCCTTTGACGTATATG
Source organism: Tachysurus fulvidraco (assembly GCF_022655615.1). Lineage (NCBI taxonomy): Eukaryota > Metazoa > Chordata > Actinopteri > Siluriformes > Bagridae > Tachysurus > Tachysurus fulvidraco. The sequence goes on from NC_062522.1 coordinate 18,627,450, forward strand.
AACGATCTGTGTTTTTCCCCCAGTTTATTCTCATTGTCTTTTCTCACTGTGGCCCAGTATATGAATAACAAAACAAGGCTTGTCTCCAATAAATGCTGCTGAAATAGCCTCATACTGAACATCTTTCAATACTGTTTGATCACAAATTTACAAAACGTTTAATATTAAAGCTGTGGAAGAACAACAATTTACAATCCTACTCTCTACGGCTGCATTTTTAGGGTTGCATTTAAAGCAGCTTGGTATAAATGCTTTTAAAAGTAAATACTAAAAATAAAAAACTAAATAAACTAAAAAAGGTAAATACTAAATAGAAAACTAAATACACTAAAAAAAAGGTAAAAACTAAATAAAAAACTTAAAAAGTAAATACTAAATAAAAACTAAATAAACTAAAAAAAGTTAATACTAAATAAAAACCTAAATCAACTAAAAAGTAAATGCTAAATAAAAACTAAATAAACTAAAAAGGTAAATACTAAATAAAAAACTACAAAAGTAAATACTAAATAAAAAAGTAAATAAACTAAAAAAGTAAATAAACATGGAACAGTTCAGTACTTACAGTAAGAAATCCTGGTGTTTTATTTAATTTATGTATGTATGTATGTATGTATGTATGTATGTATGTATGTATGTATGTATGTATGTATGTATGTATGTATATATACGTATTTATTTATTTATTTATTTATTTATTTATTTATTTATTTTAGTAAGAAATCTTCATTTTTTTTATTGAATTAACAACAGACATCACTTAATAAACTAGACAATAACAATACAGATACAAAGTATGCTAGGGGGAATTTACAACAAAATATTAAATATTAAACATAGTACAGATTTTCAATGTTTTCAGTCAGTAAGAAATCCTGGTGTTTTGACAAGAACTTGACCTATGACGTCACTCAGGCTTCAGTTGAAGCCCCACCCTTTGAGATGACTGTGCTTGGCAAGCTGAGGAAAGTCTCTAGACTGTGTGTGTGTGTGTGTGTGTGTGTGTGTGTGCGCGTGCGCGTGTGTGTGTGTGTGTGTGCGCGTGCGCGTGTGTGTGAGTGTGTGCGCGCGTGTGTGAGTGTGAATGTGTGTGTGGTTGAAAAGGCGGAACAACCCGTCAATATTAAGGCAATTACTTTATCGAGAAATGGTTTACGAGCGGATTACCGCGGACGGTCCGTGTACCATAAGGAACAGGATTATATTTAGCAATTTGTTTGACTAGACTCATTTCTGCGGAAACTTTGAATCGCACTTAGTGTTTAATTTAAGTCGTGAACAGTTCTCGACTATTTATTCCTTTATTTCTTTATTATAAGCATGGAGATGAGCTGGTGGACTTTTCTGTTACTCCTACTGATGTTTGTGTCCAGAGGAAACACTGGTGAGCTTCATTTTATTAATCAATTCGCTGTTATTGTATTAATAAAATTATTTATTACAAATACACGAACAATTAAAGCAAAACGATTCTTTATAGCAGTTGTGTTTGGTAGTTTAATATAACGTAGATAAGGGGATTATAGTGTCCTGTTTAATCAAATCTTAGGTATATATATTTGGACAAAGTTCTCTTTTTTTTGCCTTGTTGTATGTTTGACATGGTGCATGGTACAGTTTATCACCTCTTATTGTCTGAAATTGTACCTAAAAACAATTTCTATATGCTGTTCAGTCATCTGTCATTAACGAGGCCAGTAACATGAACATATTCAGTGTTCATAAAGAACTAGTATTACTGCACGCAATATTGTCTGAACTTACAGTATTTACATACAGTATTGACACTGGTCGGTCGGCGCTGTTTTTTGCTGTTTTTTGCTTACTGTCTTTTGTGTACTGTCTTTTTTGTATTTTGTGTATTGTCTTGTAACCTTTTGTCTGCACTGTCTTGTCTGTCTTGTCCTGCACTGTCTTGTCTGTCTTGTTTGTATTGACCTGTGCTGTCTTGTCTGTCTTGTCTGTATTGTCCTGTGCTGTCTTGTCTGTCTTGTCTTGCACTGTTTGCACCAGGTTGCACAGTTGCACTTTATGTGGCTAAGACTACTTACTAAGTCTTAGCCCTGTCTTTGTAGCACCTTGATCCTGGGGAAACGTTGTCTCATTTCACTGTCTACTGCAACAGCTACAGTATACAGTATATGGTTGAAATGACAAAAAAAGCTTCTTGACTTCTTGACTCTGATGTTTCTTATCTACACCAGCTTAACTAACAGGCACTAGTGACTGTTTTTGACCTTGAATGTGTTTTGTTTTGTTAAACAGGTGAATGTCCTGAACCTGTCCTGGAAGGAAATGTGTTGTTAAGTGACTCTGCTCTTCTGAAAAATACATTTCCCGATGGAACTGTAGTCAATCTGGAGTGTGCTACCGGTTATTTGGTGGATCACGGCTCTGACACCATCACATGTGTTAATGGTGAATGGAGCAAACAGGAGCTGACCTGTAAAAGTAATGAATTTTATTATCATTCTGTTTCATTCATAATGCGTCAGCTGTGTAAATAAATGTGTCAGTGCCGCATTTGCCAGACGAGTATGAGGTTTGGGTGTAACTATACTTTGCTAGGTTGGGAATAGCAATATAATTACACCTTAATTTTCTGATGGTGTAAACAGATAACTTACACAATAACCTTTTTTAAACAGTACTACAAAGTGTACTTTAAACCGTAATTAAACATAGAAATTAGATAAAAGAATTAAACATCAAATTTTACTTGACTTTACTTGATGTCTTTCCAAACAAATAGGTGTGTAATTAATGCAGTAAGTTGAAAAGCCAGTAATAATGTTGCATTTACATGTTCAGCATTTGGCAGCCGTCTTTCCCAAAATGACTTAAAGCAGTGCTTTAGGAGTCTATATTAATGAGTACATCCATGCTGGTTTACTAGGCAACTAAAACTCTAAACTTCTGTTGGGAGATCAGAAGACAGCAAGAGGAGCACAATTTTATTCTGGTTTATGTATTATAAATAGCAGATAATAAATAAATGCATATATAAATAAATAAACACCACTTCTACTGTGTTATATCATCCTATTAGAAAATTGTAGAAGTTGCAGGACATAATGTGACATATCAAAAGCTTATATATTGAATTACCATTACCAAATCAGTACAATGATTTTTTTTCTTCTAAATATTCAATATGGTAAATCAGCCCATTTTAATCTATAGCTTTAAATATTTTTTTCAGAAAAAGACTGTGGTCCTCCGACACCAACCCCCAATATGAAATTTAACATCCAAGATGGAACATTGTTTGGTGCATACATCAGAGTATACTGTGACCGTGGGTGAGTGTTTTCTTATTTTACTATCGTCAAGATAACATAATTATGTAAAATGGAAAAAACATTCACAGTATCCTGGTTTCAACAAGTGTAAATTGATACTTTCCAGGTATTACCTAAAAGGCTCCAGCAATAAGCAGTGTCTTGTAAAAGGCTGGACTGGAAGGTCAAGGTGTCTGTGTAGGTTCAAGATGCTCCATCCAAGTCAACTATATATAGCAAAAAAGATTTTACTGCATGTGCTGAAATAGCCTTTTGACTATGACTGACATTTTGTTTTTATTTGTAGTGGAAACCTGTGAGAAGCCTCCTGAGATCCCTCATTCTGTCATAGTCAGTAATCATACCAAGGGGATCATTGAATTTGGAGATGTCATTGAATACCGCTGTGAGCACAACTACACTCTTGTTGGCAATAAATCAGTTGTTTGTCAGGAAAATGGGAAATACAGTTCACTTCCACAATGCAAAGGTAAAAGTCCATTTTGTTTTCACTTTAGTTCTTGTTAAGACAAATGTCTAAGAAGGATAACAAGTTCTACGAAGGATAACAAGAGTAACATGTTCTAATATAGCAGAGTGAAAGTCGACTATTCCATTTTACCACTGATATAAAATCACATTCCTGCGTAGGCATTATAAATGTGAGATTCATATGTAATAATGGTGGAGGTGGTATATGTAGATAAGCTGTTGTGTTTGGTTGGGGATCTGAGGACAAGGGTTCAAGTCACAGTGGCCACTATGGGATACTTTATAGAATAATTTGGGGGAAGTTGTGGCCTAATGGTTAGAGAGTCTGACTCCTAACCCTTAAGGTTGTGGGTTAAAGTCTCGGGTCGGCCATGACTGAGGTGCCCTTGAGCAAGGTGTGTGTTCACGGTGTGTTTGTGTTCACTGCTGTGTGTGTGCACTTTGGATGGGTTAATAAAAAGCAGAGAACAAATTCTGAGTATGGGTCACCATACTTAGTTGTATGTCACTTCACTCACTTACTAATAGTTTGTGATTCCTGGTGCAGCTATTATCAGTAGAAGTGCAGTTGTGACTATTACTCTGCTCTCCTGATATGTTCACATATACACAGCAACTCCTACATTGGTTAATCTGATTTAGATTAATTCAGCTCTTGGGATTCTGTGCTAGCTATGAACCTGATGCTATACATCGACCTACTAGTGTTGATTTCCCATTATCAGGACAGCTTATGAGAAAAGTTGAGAAAAGTTCAGGTTAGCTTGGACATTCTGAAATATACAATGATTGTGACATTTATGTTTGTGGTGTCATTACAGTAGCATGATACTAAATTAATAATTTTGTTTAAATAATTGCTGTATTCAGTGTGCATGATACACTAGTTTATGTGGTATATAATTTTGTTTACCCTTATAAGCTTGTTCTTGACAGTATTTCAGTTTTGGAACAGAACAGATGCTGTGTTAAAATTCAATTGACCAAAATCTTAGTTATTATAATGATTGTGCATGTGGACATGTTGGTCTCAGTTTTATTGTGTAGCATTTTTTTTTAACAATTGTGTTGGGGTCTTGTTCTGAAAGTGTAACTTAGTACCTAATATCTAACCAGCTGCAAATTGGCTAACTGCTTCTCTCAGTTTGCTGTCTTACTCATCTGTCACAAAGTTAATGAGCCAAGCAATATGAACATATTCAGTGTTCCCAAAGGACTGATGTTACGCTTCCAGTTTCTTACCTACACCAGCTGTAACTAACAGGCACTAGTGACTGTTCTTGACCTTGAATGTGTTTTGTTTTGTTAAACAGGTGAATGTCCTGAACCTGTCCTGGAAGGAAATGTGTTGTTAAGTGAGTCTGTTGTTCTGAAAAATACATTTCCTGATGGAACTGTAGTCAATTTGGAGTGTGCTACTGGTTACGTGGAGGATCACGGCTCTGACACCATCACATGTATTAATGGTGAATGGAGCAAACAGGAGCTGACCTGTAAATGTAATGAATTTTATTTTAATTCTGTTTCATTCATAATGTGTCAGTAGGAGCACGGAATAAATACATTGTCTTTCAGAAAAAAACTGTGGTCCTCTAAACCAACTCCATCCAAGTCAACTGTATATAGCCAAAGATTTTACTGCATGTGCTGAAATAACCTTTAGACTATGACTGACATTTTGTTTTTGTTTTGCAGTGGTAACCTGTGGGAAGCATCCTGATATTCCTCATTCTGTCATAGTCAGTAATCATACCAAGGGGATCATTGAATTTGGAGATGTCATTGAATACCGCTGTGAGCACAACTACACTCTTGTTGGCAATAAATCAGTTGTTTGTCAGGAAAATGGGAAATACAGTTCACTTCCACAATGCAAAGGTAAAAGTTCATTTTGTTTTCACTTTAGTTCTTGTTAAGACAAATGTCTAAGAAGGATAACAAGTTTTACAAAGGATAACAAGAGTAACATGTTCTAATATAGCAGAGTGAAAGCCGACTATTCCACTATACCACTGCTATAAAATAACATTCCTGCGTAGGCATTATAAATGTGAGATTCATATGTAATAAGGGTGGAGGTGGCGTATGTAGATAAGCTGTTGTGTTTGGTTGAGGATCTGAGGACAAGGGTTTAAGTCCCGGGGTGGCCACTATGGGATACTTGATAGAATAATTTGGGGGAAGTTGTGGCCTAATGGTTAGAGAGTCTGACTCCTAACCCTTAAGGTTGTGGGTTAAAGTCCCGGGGTGGCCACTATGGGATATTGGATAGAATAATTTGGGGGAAGTTGTGGCCTAATGGTTGGAGAGTCTGACTCCTAACCCTTAAAGTTGTGGGTTAAAGTCCCGTGTCGGCCACGACTGAGGTGCCCTTGAGCAAGGTGTGTGTTCACGGTGTGTTTGTGTTCACTGCTGTGTGTGCACTTTGGATGGGTTAATAAAAAGCAGAGAACAAATTCTGAGTATGGGTCACCATACTTAGTTGTATGTCACTTCACTCACTTACTAATAGTTTGTGATTCCTGGTGCAGCTATTATCAGTAGGAGTGCAGTTGTGACTATTACTCTGCTCTCCTGATATGTTCACATTTACACAGCAACTCCTACATTGGTTAATCTGATTTAGATTAATTCAGCTCTTGGGATTCTGTGCTAGCTATGAACCTGATGCTATACATCGACCTACTAGTGTTGATTTCCCATTATCAGGACAGCTTATGAGAAAAGTTGAGAAAAGTTCAGGTTAACTTGGACATTCTGAAATATACAATGATTGTGACATTTATGTTTGTGGTGTCATTACAGTAGCAGGATACTAAATTAATAATTTTGTTTAAATAATTGCTGTATTCAGTGTGCATGATACACTAGTTTATGTGGTATATAATTTTGTTTACCCTTATAAGCTTGTTCTTGACAGTATTTCAGTTTTGGAACAGAACAGATGCTGTGTTAAAATTCAATTGACCAAAATCTTAGTTATTATAATGATTGTGCATGTGGACATGTTGGTCTCAGTTTTATTGTGTAGCATTTTTTTTTAACAATTGTGTTGGGGTCTTGTTCTGAAAGTGTAACTTAGTACCTAATATCTAACCAGCTGCAAATTGGCTAACTGCTTCTCTCAGTTTGCTGTCTTACTCATCTGTCACAAAGTTAATGAGCCAAGCAATATGAACATATTCAGTGTTCCCAAAGGACTGATGTTACGCTTCCAGTTTCTTACCTACACCAGCTGTAACTAACAGGCACTAGTGACTGTTCTTGACCTTGAATGTGTTTTGTTTTGTTAAACAGGTGAATGTCCTGAACCTGTCCTGGAAGGAAATGTGTTGTTAAGTGTGTCTGTTGTTCTGAAAAATACATTTCCTGACGAAACTGTAGTCAATCTGGAGTGTGCTACTGGTTACGTGGAGGATCTTGGCTGCAACAACATCACATGTATTAATGGTGAATGGAGCAAACAGGAGCTGACCTGTAAATGTAATGAATTTTATTTTAATTCTGTTTCATTCATAATGTGTCAGTAGGAGCACGGAATAAATACATTGTCTTTCAGAAAAAAACTGTGGTCCTCTAAACCAACTCCATCCAAGTCATCTGTATATAGCCAAAGATTTTACTGCATGTGCTGAAATAACCTTTAGACTATGACTGACATTTTGTTTTTGTTTTGCAGTGGTAACCTGTGGGAAGCATCCTGATATTCCTCATTCTGTCATAGTCAGTAATCATACCAAGGGGATCATTGAATTTGGAGATGTCATTGAATACCGCTGTGAGCACAACTACACTCTTGTTGGCAATAAATCAGTTGTTTGTCAGGAAAATGGGAAATACAGTTCACTTCCACAATGCAAAGGTAAAAGTCCATTTTGTTTTCACTTTAGTTCTTGTTAAAACAAATGTCTAAGAAGGATAACAAGTTTTACAAAGGATAACAAGAGTAACATGTTCTAATATAGCAGAGTGAAAGCCGACTATTCCACTATAACACTGCTATAAAATAACATTCCTGCGTAGGCATTATAAATGTGAGATTCATATGTAATAAGGGTGGAGGTGGTATATGTAGATAAGCTGTTGTGTTTGGTTGGGGATCTGAGGACAAGGGTTCAAGTCACAGTGGCCACTATGGGATACTTGATAGAATAATTTGGGGGAAGTTGTGGCCTAATGGTTGGAGAGTCTGACTCCTAACCCTTAAGGTTGTGGGTTAAAGTCCCGTGTCGGCCACGACTGAGGTGCCCTTGAGCAAGGTGTGTGTTCACGGTGTGTTTGTGTTCACTGCTGTGTGTGTGCACTTTGGATGGGTTAATAAAAAGCAGAGAACAAATTCTGAGTATTGGTCACCATACTTAGTTGTATGTCACTTCACTCACTTACTAATAGTTTGTGATTCCTGGTGCAGCTATTATCAGTAGGAGTGCAGTTGTGACTATTACTCTGCTCTCCTGATATGTTCACATTTACACAGCAACTCCTACATTGGTTAATCTGATTTAGATTAATTCAGCTCTTGGGATTCTGTGCTAGCTATGAACCTGATGCTATACATCGACCTACTAGTGTTGATTTCCCATTATCAGGACAGCTTATGAGAAAAGTTGAGAAAAGTTCAGGTTAACTTGGACATTCTGAAATATACAATGATTGTGACATTTATGTTTGTGGTGTCATTACAGTAGCAGGATACTAAATTAATAATTTTGTTTAAATAATTGCTGTATTCAGTGTGCATGATACACTAGTTTATGTGGTATATAATTTTGTTTACCCTTATAAGCTTGTTCTTGACAGTATTTCAGTTTTGGAACAGAACAGATGCTGTGTTAAAATTCAATTGACCAAAATCTTAGTTATTATAATGATTGTGCATGTGGACATGTTGGTCTCAGTTTTATTGTGTAGCATTTTTTTTTAACAATTGTGTTGGGGTCTTGTTCTGAAAGTGTAACTTAGTACCTAATATCTAACCAGCTGCAAATTGGCTAACTGCTTCTCTCAGTTTGCTGTCTTACTCATCTGTCACAAAGTTAATGAGCCAAGCAATATGAACATATTCAGTGTTCCCAAAGGACTGATGTTACGCTTCCAGTTTCTTACCTACACCAGCTGTAACTAACAGGCACTAGTGACTGTTCTTGACCTTGAATGTGTTTTGTTTTGTTAAACAGGTGAATGTCCTGAACCTGTCCTGGAAGGAAATGTGTTGTTAAGTGTGTCTGTTGTTCTGAAAAATACATTTCCTGACGAAACTGTAGTCAATCTGGAGTGTGCTACTGGTTACGTGGAGGATCTTGGCTGCAACAACATCACATGTATTAATGGTGAATGGAGCAAACAGGAGCTGACCTGTAAATGTAATGAATTTTATTTTAATTCTGTTTCATTCATAATGTGTCAGTAGGAGCACGGAATAAATACATTGTCTTTCAGAAAAAAACTGTGGTCCTCTAAACCAACTCCATCCAAGTCATCTGTATATAGCCAAAGATTTTACTGCATGTGCTGAAATAACCTTTAGACTATGACTGACATTTTGTTTTTGTTTTGCAGTGGTAACCTGTGGGAAGCATCCTGATATTCCTCATTCTGTCATAGTCAGTAATCATACCAAGGGGATCATTGAATTTGGAGATGTCATTGAATACCGCTGTGAGCACAACTACACTCTTGTTGGCAATAAATCAGTTGTTTGTCAGGAAAATGGGAAATACAGTTCACTTCCACAATGCAAAGGTAAAAGTCCATTTTGTTTTCACTTTAGTTCTTGTTAAAACAAATGTCTAAGAAGGATAACAAGTTTTACAAAGGATAACAAGAGTAACATGTTCTAATATAGCAGAGTGAAAGCCGACTATTCCACTATAACACTGCTATAAAATAACATTCCTGCGTAGGCATTATAAATGTGAGATTCATATGTAATAAGGGTGGAGGTGGTATATGTAGATAAGCTGTTGTGTTTGGTTGGGGATCTGAGGACAAGGGTTCAAGTCACAGTGGCCACTATGGGATACTTGATAGAATAATTTGGGGGAAGTTGTGGCCTAATGGTTGGAGAGTCTGACTCCTAACCCTTAAGGTTGTGGGTTAAAGTCCCGTGTCGGCCACGACTGAGGTGCCCTTGAGCAAGGTGTGTGTTCACGGTGTGTTTGTGTTCACTGCTGTGTGTGTGCACTTTGGATGGGTTAATAAAAAGCAGAGAACAAATTCTGAGTATTGGTCACCATACTTAGTTGTATGTCACTTCACTCACTTACTAATAGTTTGTGATTCCTGGTGCAGCTATTATCAGTAGGAGTGCAGTTGTGACTATTACTCTGCTCTCCTGATATGTTCACATTTACACAGCAACTCCTACATTGGTTAATCTGATTTAGATTAATTCAGCTCTTGGGATTCTGTGCTAGCTATGAACCTGATGCTATACATCGACCTACTAGTGTTGATTTCCCATTATCAGGACAGCTTATGAGAAAAGTTGAGAAAAGTTCAGGTTAACTTGGACATTCTGAAATATACAATGATTGTGACATTTATGTTTGTGGTGTCATTACAGTAGCATGATACTAAATTAATAATTTTGTTTAAATAATTGCTGTATTCAGTGTGCATGATACACTAGTTTATGTGGTATATAATTTTGTTTACCCTTATAAGCTTGTTCTTGACAGTATTTCATTTTTGGAACAGAACAGATGCTGTGTTAAAATTCAATTGACCAAAATCTTAGTTATTATAATGATTGTGCATGTGGACATGTTGGTCTCAGTTTTATTGTGTAGCATTTTTTTTTAACAATTGTGTTGGGGTCTTGTTCTGAAAGTGTAACTTAGTACCTAATATCTAACCAGCTGCAAATTGGCTAACTGCTCCTCTCAGTTTGCTGTCTTACTCATCTGTCACAAAGTTAATGAGCCAAGCAATATGAACATATTCAGTGTTCCCAAAGGACTGATGTTACGCTTCCAGTTTCTTACCTACACCAGCTGTAACTAACAGGCACTAGTGACTGTTCTTGACCTTGAATGTGTTTTGTTTTGTTAAACAGGTGAATGTCCTGAACCTGTCCTGGAAGGAAATGTGTTGTTAAGTGAGTCTGTTGTTCTGAAAAATACATTTCCTGACGAAACTGTAGTCAATCTGGAGTGTGCCTCTGGTTACGTGGAGGATCTTGGCTGCAACAACATCACATGTATTAATGGTGAATGGAGCAAACAGGAGCTGACCTGTAAATGTAATGAATTTTATTTTAATTCTGTTTCATTCATAATGTGTCAGTAGGAGCACGGAATAAATACATTGTCTTTCAGAAAAAAACTGTGGTCCTCCAAACCAACTCCATCCAAGTCATCTGTATATAGCCAAAGATTTTACTGCATGTGCTGAAATAACCTTTAGACTATGACTGACATTTTGTTTTTGTTTTGCAGTGGTAACCTGTGGGAAGCATCCAGAGATTCCTCATTCTGTCATAGTCAGTAATCATACCAAGGGGATCATTGAATTTGGAGATGTCATTGAATACCGCTGTGAGCACAGCTACAATCTTGTTGGCAATAAATCAGTTGTTTGTCAGGAAAATGGGAAATACAGTTCACTTCCACAATGCGAAGGTAAAAGTCCATTTTGTTTTCACTTTAGTTCTTGTTAAAAAAATGTCTAAGAAGGATAACAAGAATCAGAGTAACATGTTGGCTGTGTCTGTGTGTATCTGAGAGGAAAGGCATTTACTATAATTCTGGAAAAGTGGATTATATTAGCAGAGTGAATGCCAATTATTCCACTATACCACTGCTATAAAATAACATTCCTGCACAGGCATTATAAATGTGAGATTCATATGTAATACAGTAGTTTGTGATTCTTGGTGGAGCTATTATCAGTAGGAGTGTTGTAGTTGCAGTTGTGACTATTACTCTGTTCTCTGTAAAAGTAATTAATTTTTTCATTCTGTTTCATTCATTTCATTAATAATGTGTCAGTAGGAGCACGGGATAAATACATTGTCTTTCAGAAAAAGACTGTGGTCCTCTAAACCAACTCCATCCAAGTCAACTGTATATACTGTAGCAAAATATTTTAAGCATGTGCTGAAATAACCTTTAGACTATGACTGACATTTTGTATTTGGTTTGTAGTGGTAACCTGTGGGAAGCATCCTGAGATTCCTCATTCTGTCATAGTCAGTAATCATACCAAGGGGATCATTGAAATTGAAGATATCATTAAATACATTGTTTTCACTTTAGTTCTTGTCAAGACAAATGTCTAAGAAGGATAACAAGAATCAGAGTAAGACGTTGATTGGCTGTGTTTTGTTTGTGTATCTGAGAGGAAAGTCTACTTTCTCTATACCTATACCACTGCAAAGACAAAACTCTCTTGTATAGCTGTTATAAATGCATCATACATTGATAATAGTGTTCCTAGTAGGAACGCTGTTGTGACTCTCACTTTGCTCTCCTGAAAGGTTCGCATTTCCACAGCAGCTTCTACATTGGCTAGTCTGATTTAGTTTTACATCGCTGGTGATATTCATTTGATTCTGTGTTCTGCTCTGCTTGCTGATGTTGACTTTACATGATTAGGACTCATTGTCTGTGTGCCAAAGTACAGAATGAAGGGAATGCCCAGATCTGTGTCTAACATTAATAACTAGGATAAGGGTTATCATTTATAGCAAATTTATAATGAAATACAGTTTGTAGGTTTAGTAAGTTATCAGGCAGCAGAGACACTGACAGTTGTAGGTTAGGTTGCTTTATTATTGCAGAGACAAACATATCCTAAGTGAGAAGGTCAGGGTCAACAAACAGGGATGTGCAAACAGAGTTTCTTTGGCAAGAGACAAAGACATAAACCAGAACCATATCAATTACCATTAACAAAATAGCATAAACATTATGTTTGGTATTGACAAGTACATGGCACTGAGCATATACTTTGCAAATTGAAAGTCCATATATTTTGTAATAATGATTATGTAAATAAGTCCAGGTGTGCGTGGTCAGAATGACGATGAACATGAATGTGAGAAAGTTGGTTATGTCATGTTGTAATCCTGTGTGACCATGATTGTAAGCCATGTTGTACTCAGGGAGTTGTGGTCAGTGGCCATATTTGTAGGCTACTCTGTGTTTTGTGACCGTGACAGCAACATGACATCCTTTATCTGGTTTTCTATGTCTGGCACTATGCATGATATATAATATTTTTTCAGCTATTTACATATATGAGATCAGAAGTTTAATTTGAATTCATTATAATTCAGTTATATTTCTACTGGAATATAACACATCTATCTGTGTTAAACAACTTAGAACATGGCCACTTATGTACTAACAATTAGACATCAAACAGATCAGCCAAGGAAAACAGCAGTTGATGATGGAAGCATTGTGTGAGCTGTGATAAAACAACTGTGACATTACCAACAAAGACAATCACAATCAAACTGTTCGTAGACCTTAAGAGAAGAAATTTAGAGGCCATACAAGAAGATGCAAGCAAAAGTTATGCAATGTGGTATCATACTTTTGCTCACATAAAAATTGTGTGGTCTGACACCAAATATGTCATGTTCTAAATTGTTTAACGCAGATAGATGAATTTCAACAACAACAACAACAACAACAACAACAACAACAACAACAACAACAATAATAACAACAACAATAATAATAGTATTATATATATATATATATATATATATATATATATATATATATATATATATATATATATATATATATATAGTGCTATACCATATATATTAATTATTATTATTGGATTTCTTTTTCCAGGAAGTTCCATTCCATTGTACTTGTCTTTTAGCTTTGTTTATGGCCTTGCTGGCCTTGCTGGCCTTGCTGGCCTTGTTGTCCTTGCTGTCATTGGTGAGTTTCTTTTCTTTTATCTTTCTTCAATTATCTATTTTTATTCAAGTGTCTAAGTAATGTGTCTACAATAATTAAAGACAAATGTTCAAAAATTACTTCATAAAATGTTTTGTCCCTCTGTAAAACATGATAACTGCATTAAGCTATGTGAACTTACTTCTGCAGCAACTCTCATGACTATTTGGGTTTTGAACTCATTAAATTGGTCCATTGTTTTGACTACTTGTGAGTTGAAAGAAAGATTATCTTCGAGTTGAGTTTTGAAGGAAGCAGGTGAACCTTCATTTCCAAGTTTAGCTATCTTGAAATATCTTACAGTATAGAGGATGAATTGTCTCATTATTATGGTTCAGGAAGTATAATTAGGAAACAGGAATAATGCAGTCTATATTCACTAGTATATTTTGTAAAGCACTAGGTAATTTTGGTGAAGGTTTTTGAGAATAAATGGAGATGATTTGATCCTTCTTATTAGTTCTAGTACATTCTCGCTGTGATTAACTAATTGTAGTCTTTAGACTATTTTGTAACAGTAGGCAGTAGGAAACGTTATCGTACTGAGTGTTATCTTTCAGGGTTTTTGGACCACTCTTTTACTCTTTTACCACGTGTGGAGGAACAGTGTGCTCATTGTGCTCATTAGTAGTGCTCAACTACTAATGTATATTTTGTATCATTACCTTGGTTATGGTAATGGATGATGCTGGTTTTACAGATGTGCAACTTCATATTAATACCACAGGGAAAATAGGCATGGAACAGAGCTTCTAGAGTCTGAGAGCAAATGAAAAAATATAATGACAATTTGTTTGCAAAAATTGTTTAAAGTTTTCCTTAGGGATGTAAATGAATTTGATGCATGTCTCTTTTTTTCACAGTTATCCTATATATATATTTCTGGAAACGAAAAGGGTAAGCATGTCATTTATCATGTCTTTTATAATAACTAGCATGCTGAATTAGATAGCACACTAAAGTTCTGCATGACTAGTGCATCTGACCATCAAACTATAGGTACACTTGCTGAATTTTTTCTATTCTTTTCTTATTTCAGAATTGTCTTAGAATTTGAGCTACAATAGTTTAGATTATATGTGAGTCCTGCTTAATGATTGAAAAATTCTGGACAAGCATTACTGAGCCTGGGTTATTCAATCAGACACACAGACAGCCCCTTTTTTTTGAATTATTGATTATTTTTAGGGTTCTCACATTAATGTATATTTTTTCAGAAAGTGAAAAATAACAGGAAAGGCAGAACAGAAAAGGAAAGGTTAGGCTTTTTGCGTTTCCTGATTTTCAGGATATGGGAAGCCCCACATTTTATTTGCCAGAGAAGGATATAAATAATACTCTATTATAATAGTCTCTTAAAGAAATAAATATGATCAATATTCAAATTTTATAGGTATGTGTATATACATGTCAGCTGAATGCTGAAAACGAACTTGTATTCATTACTACATTAAACAGATAAGGAAGGTAATTTCCACCAAGCTTCCACCAAGGGTCTATGTCATGTTGCTTGACTCTACTGTGATTCATCAAGCAGTCCATAGCAGTTCATATTCTATATCACCTAGTACTTGTATAAGATTCTAGTTATATACTCCTAAACAGTTTGTGACTTCTTACAACAATGTATGTAGTAAACAAATGTTGTAGATGAAGGTTTATGCCAGATTCAGATACAATTAATTGTCAATTACATACAAAAAAGTTTTCAGTGATGACAGCTGACTGACTAACCCCCAGACGACATGTGCAAGACTATGAAATATAGACATGAGGTCACACATACTGAATGTGTTCTCTGATATGAACAGTATTTTGAAACTGCGTTGTTTAACTGCTTAAATCACATTAAAACAATGCTTATCATAAAGCAGACAGTTCTGAATCGGTTCATACTAAATACTAAAACATGGCAAGTGGATAATGTTGATTGTATCTCATTATCTGGTGATGGCATATAGATCATATAACACCGTGGAAGCCGGGAGGTCAAAAGAGCCATTGAAGGAAAAAGCCACCTTCACACTTTACTAATTTCAGGTACCTACAAAGATCTATAATCTGACTGAAACTACTTTCATTCTTCTTCTTATTCTGATAGTTTCTTTAATTTAGAGTTTTCCATAACCTAATATGCTTGTGCTATAATTTAGTAGTTTAATTCATAACAGTACCAACATTTCTATCATGTCCTAGTTCTGCTGTAAAATGTTGATAAATCGTGTATGCTGTAGTAAGATGACTTGTTCCTAAGCTTGTGTTTTCTTCTTCCTCCCAAGCACAGATCCCCTAATCGCACTGCTCCTGTCTGCCAATCCACTTCTGATCCATGCAGTGTTCAAGAGCACAGTATTACCTCATGACCAAAAATATTTTATTTGCACATTGATATTATTATCATCTCCTCTACAAGTTTCATTTTTTTCGAAGTCTAAAATTCTGGATCCCGGAAATCCCCACATTTAATACCAGCCATTCCTTCAAACAGAACTCACCTTATGTTCAGCGAAAGCATTCTCTCTGAAATTCTATCTAAGGGTTGGTGTTCCAGAACAGAAACAGGAACTCAGATGGTACTATGTTGTCCTAAAGTGGTCCTGTTTCAGGTCAGACTACAATCCTGAGACAAGCTAAAATGAATCTGTCACACAGTGCTCCTTTTCACAAGTGAACATGGAAACAGAAAATCTTTTATTCAGTCCATCATGTAGAAAGTCAAATGCACTGAGGTCAAGGCCTGCTTTGTGAGAAAGCCATTGATTATTTTTGCCTGAACAATGGCAATGCTTTAAACATCAGACTTGTTTAAGATTCTAAATGCTTAATATTTTAAAGAAAATCAATAGCACTACTCATTCAGATGCGTGTTGTTTAGTCTAGCTGATGGTGTGTAGACTATAGAGCAAATATCTATCAAGACGAAGTTTTAAAGAACTTTAAATTGTGGCTGATTAATGAATTGTTTGAATATGTTTATGTAAATAATCATGTAAATATGTTTTTTATTAACTATTAAATTAAAATACTATTTTATTAACCATTAAAAACTTATTTATGGAACTAATTAAAAAGTTTTTTTTTGTGCTTTAGTCAGGCTACCTGTTGTTGTAAATGTAACTTAATTGTGCAGTTTGTTTCTGTTATTCTCAGTGTGAGTGTTCTCAGCTATGTTTATCAGTTTTAGGCTTGTTTAAAAGGATCTATTATCTGAGACAAATGTTTTTATTTGTCCAAACTCACAGGAGTCCTTTATTCCCCTGCTGCATTTCGTCTCAGAGATGAAAAACGCTTTGGGAGTTGAAAGGAGATACAGTATGACATATTTCTGGGACTTAAGCTGCTAGATATGTTAAACTTGAGTCCTAATTTCAATCAAATCCTAGAAACAGTTAAGATCCTAGAGGCATCTGGGGGAAAAAGTGATTGAGATTTATTTTTTAAATCTTGGTCTGGTCTTATGACTGCCATTACAGGTCTCAACATATGCCATTAGCTGGGATAATGTTTAGAGTACTTGATTAAAAAATCTGGCAGTAACATTAACAAAGAAATCACACTTTGCACATTTTAGCATAGTATTTAATATTGTAGCAAGTAATCTTCAGAAACACTATTGTATCATAATAATACATGACTTCTCAATTACACTTCAAATGCAAGATATTTAGTTGTTTTTAGAAGAGAATCCATTCCTAGTTGCTGTTCATGTCTTTATACTTCTCATTATTTGTTTATTATATTTATATTAAGGTGAACTTGCATGACACTGACATATAGCATCATTTTGTAATGAAGCATTCAATTCTAGTACAGTTTTTGGAACTCTAGGAAAGGTTAAGAAAAAAATGTGTTTGTGTGAAAGTGGCAAATGTCCAATAGCTCTGAGTTGTTCTCTGCTTATGCTGACACGCTTCATCTGCCATCTGCCATGCAACAGGCTGAATATTCAGTGATATTTTTGCTCCATTTCTGTTACATTTCTTCAATTACAGAAAATAATGGGGATTTACTTTTATTATTAACATGTACTTTTTAAGTAGACCTGAAGATGACCCAAAAATGGCATTAGCTCTTTAATACATGAGAGCACAGTTCATTTGGAAGCAATCTTTCTGCTTTTCTGTGTAAGTATATCTGCAACTGACAGCAGTCACCGTATCCTGGTATGGTCACAGGGATCCGGAGCCCATCCTGGGAAAAATAGGATGTACTCTGGTTGGGAAACTAATTGCTGTCCAAGTGTCATCAAGTGTTTAGTCTTGAGGCTCTTATGTTTTAGGTCATTAATATCAAGTACCAGCTCAATATATACTACACCAAAATTGTAACCTCTAAAATCTCTTAAAAAGTGTCAGTAATATTTGATACTAGAACTGAGAGGCCAAATACTTTTGATGCAATTTGAGTCAGGATTGTTTTACAATAAACAAACAAACAAAAAACATGGGGCTGGAGAATGCTGGTCCACCAATACTGAGAGAAATCCTCAGTTTAGATTCCAATTTAGAAGCTTTGTTTTGAAGTTGAATAAATGTACAGCCAGATAAGCTGATTGTGATTATAATCACTTTAGTTCCTTGCCAAGTCAGACAACTAAGTGTGATGGAATTTGTCCTCTTCCTGTGATTGAGGAAGCTTAGAATACGAAAGGCTATGGCAGGAATCCAACTGGAACCGGGAGCATACTGACCTTAGTCTGGGATAGAAAGTGATGATTAGTGTAGAGGGATCAAAAAGTCACTGCTCACAGTTTACTTTTTTTTTTCATGGTTTCTTTGTTGTTTTCAGGGGTGGCCAGATAAGTAGCTAAAGACTGCTTTGTCTTTACTGTGGGAATGCCATAAAAAACCTGTAAGAGTTTATCTTTATAGCCCAATTTGTGTAGGTTCAGCTTGACATTTATAACCTAATGCTTGTTCCTTGTATTTTTGCCCTTGAAACTTGCCCTTTTGGCAAAATCTTCTGTGGTATGCCGCAAAGGCAACAGTAAGGTTGCTGATGTCAAAATATTTATGTTCTTGTCTGGATTAAAGTTTAATCCAGTCCTTCTACAATGCTTTCAGAATTTCCTAACCATCAATAATTGCTTTAAATCCGGCGGTTTAATTTCTGTTAATACACTTTTATTAGCTCTTCTGGTGTTGGGTCAGATTTCTCTCAAGCACTAAACATAGTCTCAGCACATGTAAGAGCTGAACTAGAAATAGCTGGTCTGAGAATACGGTACAATGAAGGGCAGAAGGTTTGAGATGTGCTGCCTGTACATGTCTGAGCAGACAACACCTTTATGTTTTCTTGGTACTGGTATGGTAATCAGTGTGTTTATATTTGAGTAAGAATCTCTTATATGCCCATTTTGTGCTAAGGCTACAACGGTTCCTAATCCAAATCTGAATTTAAGGGCCATGTAAGGAGTTGTGGTATACTGCCATCTAGTTGTAACACACATTATCAGCATTAAGACATGGGTGTTGTGGTAAAGAATCATCGTCATCGTCATCATCATCATCATCCAGCCAAAGCCAAACAAATTATTCAGGGAGACTAATAGAAGAGTCTCATTCCTGTTTGAATCAACTACAGGAACCCAAAGAGAAGCATGTTTAGATACTATAAATGCGTTTCATTTATTTATTTTAAATTCTGATACTGAGACTAGATCTTCAGCCTAATAACACGGATAACTGTCTACTGCATGTTGTGTAGACAGAATGTAAACACAGAGATTGGTGTGGAAAATAAATGGTGTGTCATGCTACAGAAAGGGCAGCACAATGATGCAGGAGATCGGTGCCTCACAGTACCAGGTTCTGTGGGTAGATCCTCAGTGTCGGTTGTTTTGATCTGTACAGAGATCTGCATAGTCCAGATTCCTCCCACCTCACAAAAAATGTTCACTGGTGAATTAGTTAGTCTGAAATGAGCCAGCGATGAACTGGTATTCTATCTTGCACACAGTGTTCCTGGCAGGGGTGCAAAAATGACTGAGAAATTATACTTCAGTGAGGAAATCCCACACTAGTATGTAATTTAATGCGTCAAACTCTTGCACAGTTAAAAGTGGAAGTAACCAAAAGGGAACACAAATGTACTATTTTTAAATGTATTCAAAGTATTTAAAAGTTAAAATATACTTTTTTAATGGATGACATTAACGTCAAATATTCATGTGAAAAGAAAATTGTATTTTATCTATCATCATACTTTGTCTCTGAAGGTTTGCTTATCGTAAGTAGAATATCATGTCATTTTATATTTAATTAACAGTAAATAATCCTGTAAATAACCAATATTTACATCTAGATTATTTACCACTAGAAAGTGTTTGCTGCCTGATTGCTACTGGTATCTTTGCTAACGTGGCATCAGTAAAGAAAACAGGGTAACTTTGTTAAACAGCCAGTAATTGTAAGCAAAATACCTCAAAATCCATTTTTTGGGAGAAGCCTTTTGTAATTCAAGCATTACTGTAATTATGGCCAGGTTTACTCATGCTCAACAGTGCAGTCCAGTTACTTAGCCATCTTCAGATAGTTAATATTCATTAACCAGCTGACCTAGCATGAGGTCGCAGCAGATAGATAGATAGATAGATAGATAGATAGATAGACAGATAGATAGATAGATAGATAGATAGATAGATAGATAGATAGATAGATAGATAGATAGATAGATAGATAGATAGATAGATAGATAGATAGATAGATAGATAGATAGATAGATAGATAGATAGATAGATAGATAGATAGATAGATAGATAGATACTTACTTTAGATCCATCCATTTTCCAGTAGCAACATACACAGAAATAAGCTTTGTTTGTGATGAGGACTTTGACAATCTAAATAATAATTCTTTTCCAAAACATTCTTATTACTTATTATTTCTATTTTTCATTTAGTTTCATAAATGTAGTTATTCATATGCACAGTCTAAAGAAGAGTGGCTGGGTTTTCATTTTGTCGCAATACTATGCTTAATATAACTGTTTATGTCACAAAATGTATATTGAATCTTGAAGCAAAGGTATTCAATGTCAATAATACTAATATTAAAGTATCGCTGTATTATTTAAAAAATACAACAAAATAATATTTAACTATTGTAACAAAGTATTTTTCACTCCAGGGAATAAGGATAGACTGAAGCTCTTACTGTATGTACTTAGATGTTTGACTGACTGAAGGGGAAATAAAAGGGAAAAAACTCATTTAACTCTTCAAAAGTTTTCAGTTAACTTTCATTTCAGGTTTGCACAATGTCACTGGATAACAATCAATCTGTTTTATTCATAATTAACAAAATAAGAATCAGGTAAACAAAGAAAACATAGATTTGTCACATTCAATTTCATTTGTTCCTGTTGTCCTTCCACTTATGTGTTTAGGCTGGATGTCCACACAGCTTGAAGAACACTGATTTCAAATGGTGCTAGATGTTAGGAATCACTCTATGGCACCATTTGAATTCAGCTTCTCAAAGCAGCTCACTCCAGTGCTTCCTGTAGCATTATTATCTCACATAGAGCAACAAGATCACTGCAAAAAAGATGACACGTTATTAGACCAACTAGGAAAATTGCACAATGTCTACTTAATATAATATGATACCATTTGTAATATTACAAGGCTGTTGCGTCAGGTTCAGCCAGGGTTAATGACATCTGTACTGGCACATCAAATTATTTTTAAGCAGTATGATGAATCATAATTTTTTTAATTGTGCATTACATTATAACCTTTGAAATTCTTTTAGAAAAACACTGTTATATCATCTGTTATATCAATATCATTTGTTATTCTGTAAATGCCTGGCTAGGATTATTATCCATAACTATTTCTTTTAAATCATGTGATTAATTATTTGTGACCATCTCTGTGAGACATAATTCTTTATTAGCCCTTACAGAACTATATTCTTTGTTTATATTCTGTAGCTGGGTGGATTTGCTGGAACTGCGCACTGACAGAGAATGCTCTAGAACAACTGCTGTTTACTGTGGAAGTGTTTTCTTTGAAAACAAAACCTTTGAGGGGAAATGAGTGTGTGTGTATAACTGAGGGCTGTTAGACAGGAGGTGGTATTGAAAGGGTGCATGATTAAAGAAGCTTGACAGACCGATATGTTTGTTTACAAGTTTACAATGTTTTCTCGCCCAGCAGATCAGCTTTAGCTCTCGGGTGGCTGCTTCAGTACACCTGACCTCTTGTGTAACACTGAACCAATTCTTAAAGGGACAGGACTGCGGCATTGTGTTTTGCGGTATGGTAATGCAGAACTGCTAGAACAGTACAGTGTTTATCATCTTATACAATGGCCATTTAGCCTTAACATACTCTAACACAACTCTATAACAAGTGATCAACAGATCTTGACTTGATACTCTCACAACCTTGAAACTAAAGTATGCAAGCATATTAAATCAATATTCTAATATAAAAGGTAATTAAGATGTTTATTTGATGTTAACTGTGCCAGTTTTCTTCATCAGAAATATTTTGTGCGATTAAAATCTCAGAGAGAGTACGAACAATAACCTGCTCCTAAGGTGTGTGTGTGTGTGTGTGTGTGTGTGTGTGTGTGTGTGTGTGTGTGTGTGTGTGTGTGTGTGTGTGTGTGTGAGAGTGTGTGTGTGTGTGTGTATGGATAATCCTCTTATTGATTAGGTCCTTTGACTAAAATATGACTGACAGTTCAGCCTCTGAAATAAACCACTAACCATTTCATCATTTATCTGAATGTAAATAACAGAGATCCGTTATGTATGTAGGCCTTCCATGTTTATTACAACAAAAAGTTTCATTATTACCACAACAGGGTCAGTTCTATATATAAAAACACTGAATATCAAGCAGTCTATAAAAGGCTGTTATCTAAAAATGGGTCAGAATCAGGCAGTGTTGAAGTGTTTATTGTTGTTTTACAACATAATGTGCTTGATTACAAGAGCTTGTTGGAGTGACTGGGGCTGATACTGAGCAGCAAGAAACTAAGTGTGCTTTTATGAAATGAGGAAGGCCTGCCAGACTGGTAAATATAGCTGCCAATTGCCTTATGTGATTAAGGGCGAGATACGTGAACACAGGTTTCACACTGTTTCACTCAGATGCTCTGCCTTTTTACTTTCTCCTTTTTCGTGATGCACAGTGTTTACTGAATATTAATTAATACAAAGATGAAATTTAATTTTAGATTTGTTTGGCTTTCTGCATCAAGACCTCACATAACTCACAAACTATTATTATTATTATTATTATTATTATTATTATTATTATTATTATTATTATTATTATCAATTCAGGGACACCACAATTATGTTATATTCTATCATTTTATATTCTATAATATATATTTTTTATTCATAATGACATATACAAATAAAACAGATGACCATGAAAAGAGTTAAGGAAACAGACAGGTCATTTCCCCAGATAATCTTGATAGCTACTTAATATTTTTATAATTTTGGAGTGTAAACCATCAGGTTTTTCCTCTTCCTTATTGCAATATATTCATCTGCGTGTTCAGTGAGAAAACACATACAACAACGCCACCCAGAGGAACAGCACTGCATTGCGCTTTACTCTTGTTTACTTCTTTTACCAAAGTGCGCACTAACAATCACTCCTTCTCCTGGAGTCCAGAGACCTTTCTAAATAGACTGTACAACACTTTCATTTGCCATATCATACTTGTCTAGACACAGGAAATGTATTTTGGTGAATCTCGGTATACAGTGATCCAGTATATTAATGGAACAGAGATGACGGATATGATAAAAACATAAAGTAGTTATATGAATAATACTATCATTGACATTTTGAATAGAAAGCATTATACCTAGACTGTGATGTATTTATGTGTGTACATATATGTATGTATTTTTTTTTATTCTGATTATGATTAGTAGAATATCATTTTTATTGTCTAACATCCCAAACAAACCTTAGCAGCTTAGCTTAATGTACACATGAATATTTTTTTTTCTTCTTCATTATAACAAAAATAATAAGAATAATAATCAGATTCATTTCCATCCTGCAATGTCCACTTCATAAATCACTGCAGGTGGGCGTGGTGTCGCTGCTCTAGAAACAATTACATTGTTTTGATCACTCCGTCATGCAGAGGTTATGTAAGTTCTACTGGTTTCAAATCCGGTGTTGCGTAAAACAGCCCAATGAGCAACAGTCCTCTGTTATGATTGCGCATCTTTCTCTTTGCGCAGCATCCTTAAGACCTGAACATCCCCCCCAACTCCTCCACCAGCACCCCAGACCTGGTGATTATAGTGCCCATGACGTCATATGTCTGTCTGTCTCGCCTCAACATGCCTTTGTCTAAAAAAACAAGCTCCTACCTTATGGAACAGTAGCGCTCTATTTTAGCACTATGTGCAAAGGAGGAAAAGTAACATCATGCAAAAAGTACCTCGTCATAGTGACGCGTCAGAGCGTCCAGGTGTTGATACTAACCGCTTGCGCACAAAACCAAGTTACATAGGAAATGTGCAAAACATGATTCAGGACTGGCGTGTAGTAGTACGTAGTAGATCGCATGCGGTTATGGAAGCAGCTCGGAGCAGCATAGAGTCTCTTGCGCAGGTAAAATTCCCGACGCAACCGCTCCGTCCCCCTATGACGCAGTGATGTATCTGAACACAGGCCGAGACTCTAATGAAATGCTCATGCGCACGTTTCGCAATCACGCTTTAAAGCGGTATTTGGGCATCGAACGTAGATGCTGCGTTGTTTTGAAAATACAAGAAGGAAACGATGTTAGACTGTCTCTTTAAGAAAACGCTTGGAATTACAAAACACCTTTTAGTGCCTATTCTGCGGTTTGGGTTAGTGACGGAGTATATATAAATACTCTCTCTCTCTCTCTCTCTCTCTCTCTCTCTCTCTCTCTCTCTCTCTATATATATATATATATATATATATATATATATATATATATATATATATATATATATATATATATTATTCAAAGTTATATAAATATATAAACAAATCGTTTAAATCTAAAATAAAAACAGGAAACATACTTACTTAGATGAGAAGAGTGCTGATGCTGCTGGATAATGATGCCATGATTTAAGACGTTCACTTTTCTCCCCCAGCCTGAGATGTTTACATCAGCCGCTTGTTCAGTCTGAGAACTTCACAACATCTTCCATGCTGGAATCAGAGACCTTTTGCATCATTGTAGGATCCCAGTCGATTTTTTCCACGGCGCAGCACACGGGCCCCGCCCACAACACTCCCCCAGCTTCTGATTGGATAGACAATGTTGCTGCACCAGCGTCAATGCAGAATCACATGTGGGTGACGCGTGTTTACAAACATTGGAAGGGATCACGTGGTAGGGGAAAGTTTATTTATTTATTATTTTTTTATTGTTCACCAGTGCATTCCGCATTTCCTTTTGGAACAATGGGAAGCGACTAATAATAGTAATAATAATAATAATAATAATAATAATAATAATAATAATAAACAACTGCATTTGTGTTGCGTGTATCTGATATTAACAAATGCTTTTAAATCCCTGACTGTCTAATACATTTATATAATCATTTGTCTGCTTTGTATTTTTGCATGAAAATAAACAAACGAAAGTAAATGCAATGTCTGTTTGTACACTCGAGGGGGCGCTGTTTGTCCAGGTAACTCAATCGGGCCTTTTTTTCTACTAGAGTGAAATCAGCTAGAAAATCTCTATGCATTGTCCCCCCCCCCTTATAACGAGCACACAAAACCGGAGAGTAATAGATGTAATCTTTTTATTTTTCCTTTTTGTATATGCAATCCATCCATGAATGTCCATCCAGACTGTTTAATAAACCTTAAAACTTATTAACAATAATGTCCTTTCTATAGTCATATACTGTACAATTCGACAGTTGTGTACTGATTGGGAGGCTGTTGTCCTCCAAGACGATGGAGTTGAATTCATCTCCTTTTTGAATGCCTGAATCCTCATGAGGTGGAATGCAACTGGAGCTGGTATATCCCTAGATGCCTCAGGATTCTGACGCCTCCTCTCACTGAAGGTCTGAAATCTTCATGAAGTGGAACACAACTGGAGCTGGCTTCATCCCAAAACCCTACAGAAAATATAATTTCCGAAAGCTGTTGATTTATATTGAATTTTCTGTACTGTTTTTATGAGCTAAGATTCATTATCAAATATATCCATTTAAACTGTAAAGTTGCACTGGGTGAACTTTGAAATATATCAACTCAAGAGTTATTGTGTAAACATAACACATGGGGAATAATTACTGATATCTAGGTAATGGGGTTGATTTATATGTACAGTAACAGTGTTGATATTTTACTGTAATAGAGTCTGTTCTAAATAGATTTCAAATTAAAATTAAGAGGTAAATATAATAGATGCAAATAAGATGAATCAAATAGTTCAAGAGATAAGAGGAATTAAAATATAGTATGCTCATTTCTTATCAGAGAATCATAATAGTATATATGCTTAAGAATTAAGATGCTTATGTAAAATTTATTATATATTTTCACCTGTGTGTGAAAAAAGATTACTATGGTTCCCATATGGTAAAGCAAGCACCAAACCTGTTTAACATGCAAATAAAACTGATCCATTTACTAAATGTTGTGCATGTGGATAGAAAGTGAATAAGTAAATAATTTCACCTGTCCTATTATGCAGTAAGCCTATGTTGTTGAAAATCATGTGTGAGCTGGACAGAGTTAGTGAGTTATGGCAGAGAGTGGCAAGACTTTGGGTGTTTTTGCTGCATAATTACATGGTTAGAGCTGGGAAATCATGCAGCTGATTGGCATTAAAATCTTTATATAACCCAGTCTCTTAACATCACCTGACACTGTGCTCACTGGCCATTGTGTAAGATTTATTTACATATATATTTAACTAGACTCCAGTAGGTGGAGACAGTCATATATAAATCTTAAATACACAAATCATTGCCTGTTATTGCATCTATATCAGCTCTTTCCTACTACTGCATATTAGTCACTATTAGTTTTAGCATTGATTTGTATTACCCATGTTGATTTGTATCAACATGATTATTGTTTTATAAATGAATCTTTGTATAATATTAATGTTTTGTAAAGCTGCTTTGAGACAATGGCCATTGTTAAAATAGCTATACAAATAAATTTGAAATGAATTGAATTGTTCGGATACTGTATCTTTTAGTATGGCGTCGTGCTATCTAACACTTAAAGCCACTAGCTTATAGCTGTTATTGTTGTTGTTGTTCTACTTCTAATACTTTGACAAAAGAGTTCAGGGCAGCTTATAGAATGTTTATACATATTCTACACATTGATATGGGACAGCCTCAGTAACCAGTAAGGCAGTTTTAATGAATGCCACTTCTATACATTGCTGTGCATGGAATTGCTAAATGTTACAGACCTGATGGACAGGGATGTTTTAGCTCTGACATGCCACCTAGTGGACACTGCTTATAACCATCCAGACGTACATAAAATCTGCAAGTGAGTATGTGAACAAATGGCACTTATGTAGCAGCTCTGTACATTCAGATACACACTGTGTAAATTAATAATATTTATATACGCCTCCAATAAGTACCCCATAATTTGTTTTGTCTTCTTTGTTGTTTGGTCTAAGTAACCTCAAGATGGCACTATAACTCACAAAAAAAATTTCAGATTTTTAGCTCCATGATTTGGT
>NC_062522.1:18959852-19084852 GCF_022655615.1 Tachysurus fulvidraco
GATCATTTTTAAAGACCCTTTACTCATAAAAACTAAACAAAATTATATACAAAAGCTGTTAGAGAATAGAACAGACACATCTCACAAAAACTAGAAGTAGGCAGACATAGGGAAATGATTTCCTGTAAACCTTTACAACAGAAAATGGGCTATAATTATCACATTTGTTCTATGGTTTGCTTTGTTTAGATGGCGAATAACTTCTACCACTGTATCTGCAGGCAGAGTTTATTTCCTATGGCAAAATTGTGTGATATTTAATCTATTTTTTTATATTCCAATACAGTACAGAGTTTTTCTATAATGTTTTTATCATAAATGATAGGTTTCATTTCCTTCAATACATTGTTTTAAGTAAACAGGGCCCATTCCTAAATACAACAGATTAAGAACCTTATTATCTTGATAAAGTCATGTTATCAGAATATCTTATAGCTTGATATTGATTACTTTTGAAGTGTTGTGATTTTTATTGTTGCTCAATACTGACACTAATGTTTCTCAATATGGTGTTCAACTGTAAATACTGTGAAAATGTATTCATACAATTATTTTACTAACAAATGTTATACAAGTGAGAGTCACTGGTTGTCTTATTTCCACTGTGCTGTGCCTTAACATAAGCTGTATAGGTGACATATTAGCTTCTGTTATTAGCTTGCATCCATGATCAGTTGCTTAGCAACTCTCACAACTCAAAAAAAAGTGACTGCATCCTGTTCGCCATTCTTGTTCCATAGGGAATGTGCACAAAAAAATATATTTGTACCACTACAGCTGAATATCTATGTTTAGGTGTTTTCTGAAACTAGATGCTTTTCTGGATCTGAAAGTAATTGTTACAATTTGCTACTTGTCCTTTAAATATTACTAAAATTGGATCACACTGATATAAACAAATCTGAGCAATTATGTGAAATCATCTTCACAGCTGGGCTTGAAATAGATTTTATTTTAACAAGACTTTGGATTAAATTTATTAGTGTTTTCTTACTAGCAAGTGAGAGACTGGGGTCCTCTTCACGAATGCGCCGGAGCTGTGACTCAAGAAACAGGCGGAAGTTGATGCCTCTGAGCTGTGAAGGGAAAGTGAAGAAACGAGCTGGTATACGGGCTGTTACTTGTGGCTCCTCGGAACCAAAGCCTAAGTGGTACAATGTCTCCTCTGCATCCTCAGCACACATCTGCAGGACCTCAGAAACACTGTTGTATATGGGAGAGAGAATGCAAGAGATCAGACTAATAGGACAAAACAGGTTAAACGCAACTACACTTCATTCAGAATCCATCTGGCAGAACACAAGACAATTTTGTTTGAGATGCCTTACCTTGAAGCAGTCTTACTGGTGGATGAGAAGATGCTAGATGCCATACTGTGGCCCAAGTTTCTGAATGGCAGATTAAGCCTTTGCTGAGGAGTGCTGCTGAAGCAAATGTCCACAATGTAAGAAATAATTAATGAATAGAACAAAAGCTATTGATAGAACAGCTGGTGGAGAGAGTGAAACTAGTTTTAACCTTGTGTGCAAATCTTTGCGGCGTGATTTAGGAGGGGGCAGGAGCAATGGACAGTGCCTGCAGAGAAATCCAGGAAAAGTTGTGAATATTTCTGTAATGGCTATTTCAGTCCTTAAGGGGGGGGGGGGGGGGGGATTTCAACATCACTGAATTTATCATGAAAAACACATTCCTTACCCAAACTCGTCATCATGCAATCCGACATGTAATCCTACAGCTGTAACAGAATGAAATATTATGAAGTGTATTATATAAAAGAATATCTCCCCAGATTTAATTTCTCACATTAGGCTCTAATGCTTCAACCATTAATGTAGAGGTCACTGGTTACTGTATCTACTTGAGTGCAAAAATTCATACAGTAGTGTTTGAGCCTATTTTTTTTTCCCTCTACCATTCCCTATACTAGTCATATATATCACTTATTATAAAACAAGAGGCATCCCTCTTGTAACAATTTTAAACTTTTGCACTGCAGGATGTACTGAGAGGAGTGAACTAATCAGCCTACACTTGGCTGACAAGTTAAGGCTTGTCTAGAAGGGGAAAATAATCCTATGGAATTTATGAGCATAATGATGCCTTTAAGGTATGTTTACATGACACCCATACCTCTTGTCACATTATATCAAATATTAATAATACAACTCGCTGACTATTTAAAAAAAAATGTTAAAATGTACAACAGGATTCATTTTCTGTACCTTCAGCCCCGAGGCTCAAATCATCCTCAAAACTGTTAGCAGTCTTCAATAAAGTTTCTGGAAAAGACAAATGATTTAATAGATACTCACTAACACCAGATTTCTGTTGAGTACTTGTTATGTGCATCTGTTATGCAACCGGATCTCACAACAGCCCTGTCTGATTGTTAGTCATGTAACTCTATAGTGCTGTAGCTATGTAGTACTTCCTCCTAACTTACCAACAGTGAGTTGGCTTGGGTTCTCTTGACTGGATTCATTTCTGAATTTACACACACAAAAAAGTATGAGAGCTGGCACAAACAAAAAGGAAAACAACAGTTACTTTGATCACATCTGAATCAGCACGGTACGTGGGCGAAATGCAGGCATGATGGAAGATGCTCAGATAAGAATGCACACTCTCAATAACCCAAAGGACTGCAGATGAATCACTTTCATGGATGTGGTAACCTTTTTCAAAAAAGCTTAGGTTGACATTTTATTTTTTGTGCTTCACACTCACTGGTTTCAGATGTGGAACAGTATCTCAGCCGTTCATCAACAACTAAAAATGCATCCACACAAAACAGTGCAAAATCCTCTCTGAGCTTCCATTTATTTCGTTTTTATTGCCTCGAAGCACAACATTCAACCACAAAGGGCTACATGCATGGTCACTGGAGTAGACTACTCTCCTTCAGACGTAGTCACAGACATACAGTACACACGTACATATAAATACACAACACAGACTTACCCACAGCTTTGGAGCCAGGTTTCAATCTTTCCTGTAGAGCATCCTGTGGAAATACATACAAACTTTTAGCATGCGTGTGTGTCTAACAATGCTTACATTTATTTATTTATGGCTGTTTTATATTCTGTGAGAATGTTTTCATAATATGTTCAAGATAGTTTGCTTAGACCAACTATTTGAATAAGAAATCATAATTCTCTGTTTCCTTAAATAGCTGTCGTTTGACTGTCTCATTTGCATAAATAAAGAAGGGCAAACCAAATCTTCAGTTCACCGAAACAGTTGCAAATGGTTGCAAATATTTAGTTATAGGAAATTCATTTGTCTTCATACGGAGGCAGGGCAGGAATTATGCCATATCAAGCCAAAATGGTACTTAGCACTTTAACATCAACAACACGTCATTTATGAACGGCAGATCGATTTTATTAGCAAGGATTATTAATCAGAGAATTACTTTTATTTTGGTACATCTCTGTTTTCATAAAATATATAATAATGTTTCTTACACATATTAGAAAATATCACTATGACATCTTACTGTACCGACTACAGAGTATGCATCCAAACAGCACTAATTGCAGCAGGCTTGAATTTATTAGTAGCATCTACTGAAAATCATTGGGAGCTGAATACAGTGTCTTGGATCTATCTTCATGACAGATCTGTGATTTTAGATATTGGGTGGTGAGATTTCAACCCATTTCAACTTTATATTTATATCATTTTAAGCAATATTTCATACAAAAGCTCACACATACCCAGATACAGTACATAGTGGCATATAAATAACATTCTTCATAACACTCATTTCTTGGTTTTAAAAAAAAAAAAAAAAAAAAAGGCAAATAACATTTTTGAATGTCTTGCAATGGTAGATAGATAAAGTCACTTGACAAAACTATAGCTGTTCCTCAGATGTTCTCTCTTATAAGTAAGTCTCTAAGGCAATAGTGGAGAAAAGTTCTTTACAATTTTAGTACAATTACCTCCCGGAGAAATGGTTTTGATCATCTCCAAACCTGATGCTATTTTCCTTCATGTGGCATTTGAAAAACAATCAGTGACAAACTAACAGTGTATCCTGGGGATTCTAATAACAAAAGTCATTGTAGGTGACCATACAATGAAACAAATCCCTCCGATCACATCAAACTTTCTAATCTCTCATTTTTGCATCTTTTCTCTGTAGCTAAAACATGAAATACATGCAAACATTTACTACTTTGCAGCCTACCATCAGGAAAGACTTCATCTTGTAGAGAAAGCCGTGTAGCTGGAGTTGTATTTACGTTGCCGGATGCAGATGCATTCGGCTCTGTATCTTCCACTGTGAGCCACTGACGGCTACACTGAGCCCATGCCTGCCGCCGGTTCACAGAACACGGACTGTCCATGGCTGACAGGCCTAAAAAGGTATAAAAGTTACATAGATCACTATGTAATAACACCAAAGCATATTAAAGATACACATAAGAATGTTATACAAGAGATATAAGAATTTGGACCTGGACTTCTTATTTAGTACAATATTTTAAGGTGTGATGTGATGTATGCAGCTACAGTACAAGATCTTATACTCGTAGAAGAAAATCTATTAATCACCATTCATTCAATCATTCATTCAAGTTTAGTACTTTTTTAATCCTGGACATGGTTAAAGACTGGTTCCACCATCTCTCAGGCTACGAGGCAAGTATACTACAAGACTCTTCTCTGTACTGGCACCAAGGTGGTGGAATGAACTTCCCCTAGAGGTCCGGACAGCCGAGTCACTGGCTATTTTCAAGCGGCGGTTGAAGACCTACTTATTCAGGAAGCACTTCAACTAGCACTTCTTTCCTTATCTTTTGCATTTAAAAAAAACAAAAAAAAAACAAAAAAAAAACACCTTTGACACTTTTTCATTGTAACTTTGAACAAATGTTTTAAACTCATGGTATCTTAAGTATGTAACCTAGTGAACCAGCATTAATGTATTCAGTGTTAGAGATTTAAGCACTTATGTACGTCGCTCTGGATAAGGGCGTCTGCCAAATGCTGTAAATGTAAATGTAAATGTTAAAGTGGACACAGAGCCTTTCCCAGGACCAATGGATGTAAGCTTGCAGGGTCACATCCTAAAACAAGAAGCTAGTTATTGCATGGCATCATCCACACACAGTACATTCGCACCTAAGGGCAGCGTAAAATAGCCAGTCCATCTGTAGCATATTTTTAGGTGGTAGGAGGAAGCTGAAGAAGCCATACAGAGAGAACCTGTCTAATTGCCACACAGACAGCCACACAAGCCAAACTCATTATCCAACATCGTGGACCCTCTAAATGTGAGGAAGCAACAACATCAAAGAATGATGAAGAATTAAAAAAAAATAAAAAAAGGTTCTCCAGGGGGTTGAAGGGAGATCTGCTTGGTACCCTTTCTGACGTCAGATGCAAATGAGAGAACATTCTACGCTTTCAGAACCAATACAGGTCATTAGAGACATTTAAAACAAGTCTGTTTCAAAATATTCTAGCAACTTCTCTACATAATTTAACATAACAGTGAAGCTGAGGTGGTAAACGACGTCCTTTTTCAAAATAAGAAGTTATATACAGACACATTTGCATGCGTAAAACCACGAATTTAGGATGTGTGGTTATTAAAAGGTTGCTCTGAAGAAGTGAAAAAGCTTATGCTAATGTCAAAACGAGAGAAAAAGAACCAGAGGAAACGACGGCGATACAAAGCAACAGAGTACAAAATGATAACTTCCTCCTTAACAGCAAGTCAAGTGGAAACGCGCCGCTCATAAGACCTCAGCAACCTCAATCTTGTTCATCCGGTCACTAAACCGTATATTCTATATTTCACGTGAAAGTCGCGTGTTTGAAAACACACGACACCTCAGTGTCATTTAATATACACACAAAAACATATTTTCAGAAATGTTATATTTTCTGTCGTCCAGCCTTCACGCTGCAAAGGTACACTTACCTTTACGAGAATTCTCGTACTTCCAGCATTGTCACAAAGCACAATTCACCGCCCTGGTAACGTTTACGTCTTACATACGTTCACCGAGGCATAGCTCGGTTCCTTCATATTGTTTAAACGTGGGAAGATAAAAACACCCTTGTTTTCCAAAGCGTTATTGTTCCGCCGACGCAAACTTTCGCGCTGTTTCTCCTGACAGACTCTTCACCCTCGTGACGCGCGACAACATGACGGAAGCAGGTAGAGGAAGAAAAGCCTGTGTCGCTAAACACAAAGAAAATCCATCAAACGGTTTGAGCGAATGTTGTAGCCATGAAAACTGACAATTTAGCTTTACACATACGGCATGAGAAATACGAGTAATTACGTCGCAACGTACCTACAAGTTACCTGTAAATCCTGCCTTTCTAATTATTCCAGCCAGGAGATTAAACCTTGCCTTTTTTTTTCAACTTCTGCCTTTTATAAGATGCTATATGACCTAATTAGGTTTTAAACGTGAACGTCATCAAACATTAACTTCACTTGATAAGTTTAAAAGCAACAGATGGCTTTATCCTATGAATCTGTCTCATTTCTATGTATTATGTATAAGCCTTGTACACACACACACACACACACACACACACACACACACACACACACACACACACACACACACACACACACACACACACACACACACACACACACACTGGCTTCAGTGTTGAGGAAAAGTCCATGATATACTCACTTAGTTCATGCCAACCATCAGAAAAACAAACAAACAAAAAAAGCATCTCATCCATTCTTTTACTGTGGCACTTACACAGAGGGAAAACAGCACAAGGCAGAAGACACCCAGCACAACACAGGACAGGCCACCAACCCATCACACGTAATGGACGATTTAGAGTCATCAATCAGCTACAATGCATGTCTATGTACTCATGAAGGAAACCAGAGTACCTTAAGGAAATACTGAGAAAACACATGCACCTTAAACACAGGGCAGAGGAATCAAGCCCAAAACACCAGACATGAGAGGCAAATGTACTAACCATTAAGCCACAGTGACATCTGTAGCATTCTTGAGTGTTTGTGTGGATAGGTCAATAGAGAATGGCCAGATTGGTTCAAGCTGACAGAAGGGTTAGAGTAACTCAGATAACCACTCTATACTGATTGTATGTGTTTTACTCTTATTTAGCAGACATATAGCAGACACTCTTATCCAGAGCGACATTTTTTTATTTCAGATTATACACCTGAGCAATTGAGGGTTAAGGTCATCGAACCAATGACCTTCCGATCAGTAGTCGAACACCCTAACCACTAAGCTACCACATCCCACATTATGACATGTTTTCATATTATTCTTATTTTCATTATTTTATTGTTATAAACTGTATAACTGTGTATGTGACAGTATCTGGGAAAACATAACCTGGCCTGTTCTGCTGTGGCTCAGAGAGAGTAAGAATTTAAAGCTAACTAAATGATTCAATGGATCCAACCTGCCTTGTGTAAATAGTCGAGGCTGGTGGATGTGCTTTAATGGGGCATGTGGTTTAGGTGTTAGGCTACCAATCAGAAGGTTGTGAGTTTGAGCCCAGGTCCACCAAGCTGCCACTGTTGGGCCCCTGAGCAAGGCCCTTAACCCCTAATTACTCGGTTGTATATATAATAAAAAAAAAAAAGTGATAATGCAAGTCACTCTGGATAAGAGCATCTGCCAAATGGTGTGGCAAATGTTTTCTGGGTACATTGTGGATGTATTAATACCAGGCATAAGGATATTGTAATATTGTTGCTGATTATGTACAAAACCATGCCCAGATTTTACCCATCTTCTAATGCCTAATTCCAGCATGATAATGACCCATGTCACAAAGCAAAAGTCATCTAAACTGGTTTATGTTCTAAACTGTATTTTTACCATTGCAATGCATAAGTAAAACTCATACATTTGGTCATGAAGAAGGCAGAAAATAATTAGAATGAATTATATATGTGTCATATTTCCACTAAGCCAAATTCAGAAACTAAAATGTATCCTTAGATCATGTATGTTTTTTTTCTTTTGGTTGCACTTTAAAATGCACCTGATTGTTGATCATGATATCTGAACTTGCATGCCAACACTCAAAAAATATGTTCAAAATAAATACTCACCAAACATCCCCAATCAATTCAAATCGATAAAATTGTATTTTTATGTTGCTTTTAACAGCGAACATTTTATGCATGACTAAGTGGATAGCAGCCTCAAATATTTATGCATGACTAAGTGGACAGAGACAGCTCTTGTTTTCAGTCAACCTTGCAGTAAAAGAAAATGACTTTTACATACTGTACAGTTTACAGTTCTGTTGGTACAATGTTGTTATCAAACACTAGATGTCAGCGCAAGACACTGAAACAGTAAGACATCTGACACCTGACATCTGTATTCCAGCTACATCTAACCTTAGCAGCAGGTGAGTCTACAACATGGAATTTTATATCCAGATGTTCGCAAACTGTAGATGACATGGAAAAAAGTTTTTTCTATTTTTTTTTTAATACACAGCATATACAGTATACTACCCTGTGGCATTTTGGAAGATTGTGTGCATTTTTGAAGAAGGTGTGCATATAATTTGAAGATTATGAAATAAAAGGTACCACATGCATTTTATTAAAATTAGGGATGAAATTGAGTTAGCCCTGCAGGAAGTGGATTTGTTAAAAAATGATGATCTCTTTCTTCATTTCCTAAAACAAATTAATAAGCATTCAGTGTCTGTTATATCTAGATTCATTACATTACTACCTCAGCAACTGAAATAAGGAAAGGAAACATGTATACAGATCCTCTGACACAATGGAATAGTGTCTCTACTTGTATAGATATTGATGTTAGAATAATTAGTTCAATGTGCTACAATATGTTTGATAGGATCACATAAATTTAGGTATATAATTACATATAGATATATTATAGATATAAATACTATAAAATATACTATAGCACTTGGCCTCAGATTGATCCCACCAGTTTATTGCATTTTTACATATTAATTTTGTCTCTTAAAAAATGTAGGAGGAAAAAACTAACACTATGATGTACAGTATGGAAAACTGTGATGTTTGGTCAGACATTTACTTTGTTACAGAAACCAGTTTGAGATGACTTATGTTTTGTGACCAGGTGCATTTTCATGCTGGGAGATTGATAAATCTTTTGTTTCTTGTGTGTCAAGAAAACCTTCCCCACACAATAACACCTCCACCATCAGATTGCCTGACCCTATCATTTGTGAACCTCATCAGAAATTAAGATTTATCAGACCAGGCAATGTGTTTTTCGGTCTTCAGCTGACCAGTTTTGGTGAGTCTCTTCTTGTGTTGCCTCAGCTTTCTGTTTTTAGCTAACAGAAGTGGTACATGACTTGGTCTTCTGCTGTTGCAGCCCATTCCCCTCAAGGATCAACACGTTGTGCATTCTGAGACATTTTACAGAGTGGTTATCTGAGATCTCTCTGATCAATAAGACCTGCCACTCACTGGATGTTTTATTATTTCACAATTTTATGATTCCACAAGACCTCTGAAGGTGTGCTGTGGTAAGACATTAGCAGCAGATCCTGTAAGTCTTTAAGTTTAATGTTATGAATGAATGATTTTTGCCAGATAAACGACACACCAGTCCAGCCATTCACATAATGTAAAAGAAAACATAATTCAACAGACCAGACCACCATCTTCCATTGCCCCATGATCCAGTGGGCAGTAGGAGCACTCTGACCAGTCTATGCAGCCCCATATGAAGCAAGGCTTAGGGCAATTGTATGTTCTGACTCCTTTCTATCATAGCCAGGATTAATTTGTTTTTCCTTGCAATTTGTGCTACAGTAGCTCTTCTAAAGGACTGGACCAGACAGGCTGGCCTTCACTCTCCCCATTTACATCAATGATCTGTGAGTGCTCATGCGTTACAGCTCACCAATCAGATTTTAGAATTCAATACAGCTCCAGTATAAAGCCTTATTAAAGTGGTATTAGTTTCACAGGGTGACATATGTTAATAAAAAAGAACTATATGCTTTAAATGAACATTGATTGTAATCTTGAAGATGTTTTTCTATTCCTTCAAGGGGTTTCATCAGTACACTTTAATAAGATTATTTGTTATAATATTCCACAGCACTGATGGAATTTCAAATCTGATTTGTCAAATTAATTTTCTACAACATAACAGCATTGACATTAATGCCATCAGATTATGGGCTTCTTGTGACTGTGCCTTTATCCTTTGTATAATAATGACTCCCTCACAGGAACCTGTAGGATGATCTAAATACAGTAATAATAAATGAATTTAAAACGAATGAAAAAAGTAATTATAACAAAGAAAAATGTATATATTATATATAATACATTATTATAAATGTATATATATGTATAAATTATAGATGGAGTCTCTGTTGTTAGACCTTTAAATACATCCAGTAATAGTGTTTTTTGTCTTGTTTATTTTAATAAAAAGAGAGGCTTTTGAGAGAATGTCTTTCTGTATATGTATAGCTATGCACTCATTGTTAACATGAACTAACTTGTCTTAAACTCATTTCACAAGAATAATTGTTATTATAAGAAACTATGTAACTATGAACAGTTAAAAATGTGTGATATTAATTAATAAAAACAATGAACTCTTATAGGAAAATGCTTCACTTTGGGCTGATCAGGTCATAACCTGAACCTGAAGATGACTGGATTTTCTGATATTTGAAGAAATTGCTTTTCTCAACCAATGAGCAGAGAAAAGTTTTCATGATTATATCTATAAGTCTTAACTAGTAAATATTGGTTTTCTGTGCTTGGCCTACAATGATAAGCTTCTGCTCATGTGCAAGAGTTTTGGCTCTGGGCGTCTGACTGCGACTGTGAATTAGCATAAAAGAAAATGATATGTCTGGAAATATACTTTGAGGTTGTGACTTTTTCGAATTTTTAATCTAGCTGTGTAAGTCATTACTTACACTAGTCTCTAATGCTTATAACGTAGGTCTGTTCGCAGCAGGTTATTTTAAGATTTTTCATACATTATATATATATATATATATATATATATATATAAATATATATATATATATATATATATATATACTTACTGTAGGTCTTTAGCAGGTCAAGGACATGGCATGCTACTTAGACACCATCACTGACATTTACCCAATGAGGTTCCTGCTGTGATTGTCAGCTCTGAAGATATTGCCAGTTCAAAATGGACAAAGCCACATGGAATAATTTGGCATAAAATCCGAAAATCTACACTTGTCATTTTTAATATGAACTAAAAATCAGGGGAAAAAATCAGGTTGGGAAACGATTTTGTAATGGAGATATTTTCTTCAAGTAATAAGGAAGTTTGACTCTATAATAATAAACAGCATAAAACACACACACATATATATTAGTCAACATTCTATATATAGCTGTTTATAGAAGTTGAACTAGTTAGTTGTGGTTATTTATTCAGTGGTTAGTTTGATGCAGAGTATTAAATGTCAGCGCTAAATGTCAACGAGTTATTGTTTCAATTCTGTGCTTCTGTTTATACAAGTCACTATTGGTGGAAACTGACACCAGGTTAAAAAGGAGGCAAAATTCAGACTGATTTGAAAACGAGCCTATGTTTTCATTAACATAAGTACTGTAATACTGACTGATTGTTATTTAAAATGACTTGCTAAATACATTTTTTTGGGTGCCACATTGACAGAAGGTGGATAGTGTGGCTGTTTTATAGATCTATAATTCCCAGGTGCCCCCCATATATCTATCTATCTATATCTATCTATATAAAAGCTAGTTCATGTTTTTTTTTTTTTTTTTTTTTTTAAAGTAATAGTTAACATTTGTTTTCCACTTAGAAAACACTCACTTATGACTCGGAATGTACGTTGCTTGACCTGCAAGATAAATACAAAAAGAAACAATAAGCAGTATTCCGTAACATTTACATGCCAGACATGCCATAATCCTAGCTAAATAGCATTTTATCTAGCCTCTTAGCTTGTAGTCTTTTCGATCACAATTGGCACCTGTGATGATGTTAGGTGTGCTTTGTTTTTAGTATTATCATTTGCTTGGCTTTGGTAGACACGTGTATGTATTCAGGAAGCACACTGATCAGGGAATAAATCAAACCTGAATGCATTTGATGCTTTAATTTAATTATTTTTTGATATCTGGTTATTTGACAACCTGGAACATAGTTTAAATCGGCATACTCACACTTGCATGTCAATAACAGTGACTCATCACTAATAATGAACACCTATGAGCTTATGAAGGCAGATTTCACTTTCCTGTGAATGTGTAATGCTAATCCGTGATGTGGCAAGAGCAGCAGTTTGAAAAGATACATTGCATAATGCTACTAAAATATTTCCAGGATTTTTATCGTAATATGAGCATCAAATGGTTTAATTGTAAAATGGTTAAATAATAGTCATACTGGAATATTACTGTCTAGCTAATCATTTTACTTCTTATGTTTTCCTTTACTTTGTCAAAGATTTACTTTTTTTTTTTTGTTATAATGTTGAGGAAAAAATTTATTGTATAATACAGTCATGCTGGTGGTAAATTCATGACTAAAAATTAGTGGCATATGTGGATATATATTTATACACAGTCATAATACACTGAATTATTTTTCTATGACATATGATAAGGACTTTTTTATAATGTAGCATGTTCTATTATTCAGCTGTAAAGGAGTTGAGCACGCACTGGGTCAATGGTTAAAGGAATAACTGGGTTCAGCAAAGATTTAGGTTATCAAGGACAAAATAAACTGGGCATGACCTATTCATGTCCCCAGAGTAGCTCTGAAAGGATCTGTGTCAAAGTTAAGTACAGTAATTTAGTAATAAAAGCCTGACAGGGCAGTCACCGCTGTTGCCATAAGTCCAGTGCAAATAACACATACATTCTGGAATAATAATTCATTCTGGAATAGAGTGTTGTGGGACAGATGAATATGTTCAAATGCAAAATTATTCAGAATTTCACTGGTGTATGGCTGACCAGTGTGCTTTGAGACAATACTTATGGAAGTTCCTGTTTGTGTACAGAATTATATTTTAATATGCGTTTTTAATACCAAAGTCCTGAGCTTTATTATCAGGATTTTAATGACTGTATCAGCCCATATGAAAAGCTTTTTTTATAGTACAAGTCTGTAATGTCCATCCCAGTCATTTGTCCTGCCCAGTCATTTATCAGCTGATTTGTAGCCATGGTTTGCAGAGATTTTCCCCCAGGTCTTGCAGTCTGGTGTGTTACACCGTTGATGCTTGGGTGAGACTTCTCTGGCTGCCAGTGTCCTTCATCACTATTCCTGCTGATTGGCTGTTAGGACTCTGCTGCCCCACACAGTTACAGCGTAATATCGTTAAACAGTCCAGCATGAGGTCACGGAAAAGGTGGCCAGCAAAGAACATGTAGATCCATGGGTTACAGCAACTGTTCAGGCTAGCCAGCAGCATGGCAATAATGAATGCCATATCTACAAGACATAAAAATGTATTTTAGTACACACTGTAATATGTAGTGTATAGTATTTGTTACTGCTGACTGAGATCCAAAAAAGAAACTACCATCTGATATTGTTATCATAACTTTATGAATAAAATTTTCTGCCATGTCACTGCTCATTTTGTAATTTATATGATATATCAGTTTAAGATACAACTATTTTGAAAATCTAATCATCAGTATGCTAGTCGATACACTGCAATTATTTCAATAAAAGTGAAAGTGCATAAAAGTTTCAAAGTTTGATTCAATTAAATAACAATTTCATTATCTAGCAATCTAACACAGTATGTGAGCTCCTTTTAGAGGATTGGCTACTCCTGAATTCATTTCCAATTAATATAAAACTGTTAAGTAGCAGATATGTTTTTGTTTTTAAACCAGAAGAAACAGAAGAATTAAAAAAGGCATGCCACTAACAATCTAAGTCTCCAGAATGACTGATTTCTAGAACATATTAATTAATACTTATAATACTTATAGCAACTTAACACTGTTGATTTAAAAAAGAGGAATAAATCAAACAAGATGACTTGACCTTACATAAAGTACATTTGTCCCCAAAGGCAGGCAGAAGGGACATACTCCATGATATATATTGTTTAATCATTGTTTGTTTGTTTTTTTTATTTCATGTAGACACAATCCAACCTGAAAGAATATCTTACTTACAGGTGTCGTTTGTTAAGAACAGCTAATGCCCTGTCACAAGGGCATGCTGCACTTCTAACCTGTTCTATATTTATGTATATTTTTTATATTTTTATATTCTATATATATTTATATAGACCTCAAAAAACCAACATACACAGACAATAAATACCACCATCATACAAGCTTCTTTCCCATTATTATTCTTGTTCATTATTATTCAGCTTTCACCTATAGTCTGACCTACAGGTTTCCTCTCTCCTGCAAAGCTCCATCTTCTGCTTTGATTAGTATGTTTTTGTATATACTGTAGCAAGCATTTCATGCATCAAGCGTAGCCATGTTTGCTATGCCACTGTTACAAATTTGCACATTTTAATTGCACATTTGTTTACTCTTTGCTCTATAAATTGAATCTACCTCTAATCGCTTGGATTGTCTTGGATTGGCATTTCCCAGGATAAACTCATGAGCATAGTTTTCGGGGATTGGATGTCATTAATAATGATTTATTAACAAACAAATGCTTTTAGATAGCCATTTCTTTCTCACATGCAGAGAAAGAATTGATAAGAATGGGTAGAAATGCACTGGTGAAAAGCTCAATTAGAAATGTTTTCTTGAATTATTTGTCCATTTAGAGAGCTGCACAGATTCCAATTTAAATAGCTGACATGAATGCTTTTGGCAACAAATTCTTAATTTGTATTTTAAAAGTAATAAAGCTGTCTTTTCTATATTTCTTTTTCTGATATAAGGAAGATTTAACACATATATGATTTTGTTATTAAATAAAATAAGATTAAAGATGTCACTCATTTAAGGATTCAATTATAGGTTAGTTTGAATAGAAGGTCAGATGTCTGAAATAGTTTTTCTTCAATAGCTTCCTTCCAGTTTGAAGGACATTTTAAGCATATATGAGACATTCAAATTAGTAACAAGATTGATTAGACTAGACAGAAAGCTTTCCATCTTCTGCCTCTCCTTTGTTTAACTGTATGTATTTGAGAGGTGATGTTCATTTTTTTCATCTCTTCCCTCTTTGCATAAATGTTTCTATCTGGGATTTTTCTTTTTTCTGTTTCCCCTAGGTGTTTAGCAAATCTCTAATTGAATAAAATTGTTCTAAGTATGGAAGTGTCCAGTTGTTTGCTTTCCTGATGTGTATGTGCTGTGCTGGATATACTCTACCATTATAGCACAAATCTGCAGTGGTCTTTGCTATGCCACATGTACAATATTCATTTAAAAATATGACACACAACAGTGG
The DNA here is from genome assembly GCF_022655615.1 of Tachysurus fulvidraco. Classification (NCBI taxonomy): domain Eukaryota; kingdom Metazoa; phylum Chordata; class Actinopteri; order Siluriformes; family Bagridae; genus Tachysurus; species Tachysurus fulvidraco. The sequence continues at coordinate 18,975,290 of NC_062522.1, forward strand.
TACAGTAAACAAACTATTTGTACTGATTTGTACTTATTAGGCTATGTGGGATAAAACTTCTACTACTAAATTCTAATCACATAAAAAGTGGAGTTTTTGCAACTTGAGAGGATATATAATGTAAAATAAATGTGATATTCTCTGTGGACTGCCATTCTACAGTTTTATGTGTGTCTCAATGAGCACTTTAGGGCTTGATTGTGTCTACTGCTTGTGATATGCGACTGAAACACAGCAGAAATGCAGCTGGTGATAACTGGCATTGTATATATGAATTTCAAATGCTTGAATGCATCTTAATTATTAGCATCCCAACAAGACTTTGTATGTTCTTAGCCTACATGTGACATAAACTCTTTCCTGAACAGGTTTGTCCAAATGCTTAGATATGGATTTCTCAAAGATAATGATGTCTTCCAAAGCAATATGAAAGTCTACAACAGAAATATTAGGTATTTGGTATTTAGGTTAGATGGCCATCATGTTAAATTCAGCAATGACTCTGCATAGCCTATCCTTAGCATTATGATCAGATATGGCAGGTCTACTGAGAATCCCAAGAACATCTTTCACATAAGTTGGTGTTTTTTCTGGGTGTGTTCATAGGTCTAGGTATACCATATTATTATTTACATTTCTTATTTATTTCTGTACAATCCCAGAAAATTATTTAATAAAAAAATTTTATTTATTAAAAGGCTTCTACGTGGATGCTTCTATAATAGAGACATCCCAAATAATGTGCCAGTTTGCTTTTGTAAGGGGATAAACTACATACACAAAAAGCATAACTGCATGTTCGGAATAATGCCTAATAAAAGGTTTTTATCACAGGATTTATCAAAAATCTTTTCAAAATACAATATGAGCACAAATAGAAGTGTTTGTTTTGTGAATGAAAAACTTTTCACATCCCTGTGTGAATAATATTTAGCATTTATCATTCAGAGATGCTGAGACATAATCATTATAAACCTTCTCATTATTAAACCCAATGACTTCCAAAAAATTTGAATGCTTAAATATGAGTCATGTTCAACTATGTTTCCATAATAAAAGCAGAGTAAATTGCACTGCTGGTAAAAAAATAATCTGACTCCATCTTGTATTTTTTTCACATAGGTAGAAATGATTACACACACACAAACACACACACACACACACACACACACACACACACACACACACACACACACACACACACACACACACACACACACACACACACATATATATGCTGTACAATGTACTTATCATTATTATTGTGAACTTCCACCAGGCTATAGCATCTTAGGTATATGTTATGTGATTTTGTTGTTTGAAAGAAAACAAATAAAAGAAAAAAGATGACTACTGCAAATTACACAGTGACTGTTGCTCCTCTAACAAATATATGTGGACAGCCAGACCTCTCTATTAGATGACCTTCCACCAAGATATCTAACTTCTTGTTAATTTCTCTCCTGGGAAAAAGCCCCAGTGTTTTGTTAACCAACAAATATGGCATTCCTTTTAGACAGAGTAAAGAATATTATTTGGCATTTATATAGAGGCTACTGATAAACTTCAGCAAACTGATCTAAATCAAATGGATAATATTTGGCAGAGCTCTTGGTGCATTCAATTTATGAATCTTTTCATTGTAAACTCAATGAAATAAATAAAATATGACCAAAGCAGTTAAGATCTGCTGCAGAAATACACTGCAATTTCCTTTTTGCTGTCTACTGTATTTTGTCCCGTATGTTGGGAAGCGCATTAGTACAGATTCCATTATTTCACACAGCAGGTACAGCATAACCATGAACAAACTCCTAGCAAATAACATGTCTATGATATTCATAATCTTGCTGAGATGTACAATAAAAAAATCCCTTTTGACATAATGTGAGTCTCTAATGCCATTTACTGAGCTTTTCTCATCTTCCTCTGTCTTCATTCTTAAATTAATGCAGTAACATTACAGCCCCATTGAGAAATTATAAAGTCTGTGACGTTTTCAGTAGGTCAGATCTGTTTTTGCAAACTGATGGCCTATTGAGTGTGTGTGTGTGTGTGTGTGTGTGTGTGTGTGTGTGTGTGTGTGTGTGTGTGTGTGTGTGTGTGTGTGTGTGTGTGTGTGTGTGTACGCACTGCACTGAACTTATTTCTTTAACTCTAACTGGCATTAGAGGTTTTGAATTCTAAAGTTTATAAGTTTTTTTAAGTACCCTATTGTCTTTCCTTAGAAACAAAAATAACCTTCAAGTTAAACCTACTCAAATTTTGAAGGCAGCAGTTAAACTTTTGTTTCTATGTTTAACCATCTTGAAATACAGTGTGTGTGTATGTGTCTGTGTGTGTATGGGGGGGGGGGTGCGCATGGATGAATATGTCTTTATGAAAAAGAAGGTGATGCAGAATCTCAAACTGATTATATAAACCCATAGCTGCACATAGCTTTCCTTTTTAAACTGCTCAGTAATGAATTACCCTCTCTCGGTGCCATAGGATCCCAAGCTGACCACATCTGCACGAAGAAGAATGGTGTCCAGCAGAGTATGTATGCCAAGACGACAACAAATGTCATTTTCACCGTCCTGATTTTCGCCTCAGAGATAAGTTTCACACTGCTGACACGTGAAAGTGCTGCGCCATCAGCCAGTTCCCGAGACAGTCTTAGAGGCTGATCCCTTCTGCTCTTCAGCTTGAAGTTTTGCCATATCTTAAAACTTGTGAGGCCATAACATACACTCAAAATGGTAACGGGTATGATGTAGATTGCAAGGCTTATCCATGTTATATAGGCTTTTGCCCCCCATGGCTGCACAAAGTCTCCCCAGCAGTCATAGACCCCATGGGCCACTTCTTTAAGGGAGAAAATGTATGTCTGTGGGAGGCTGAGCAGAAGGCTCAGGAGCCATGACCCAAGAACATACTCACGGTCCTTTCTGTGCTGCAGGGAGCGGAGAGGCTGGCATACTGCAAGGCACCTGTCCACTGACATCAGCACAAGCAGGTAGGTAGAAGCAAACATCCCCACCACCTGCAGATACTTCACCAAGCGGCATAAGAAATCAGGCCCATAGAAGCGGAATGTGATGTCCCAGAGGAGCTGTGGCAGCACCTGAAAGATAGCCACCACTAGATCCGCGATGCTCAGGTGCTTCATAAAGTAATGCATGCGCGAACGCGCCCGCTTGCTCGCATGAAGCGCCATCAGGACGCACATGTTACCGGCTAGAGCGAGAACCAGCACCACGATCAACACTGCAACTTCTACTTTGGCCACTTCCTCGTTGCGCTTCAGAGGGTTCGCGGTTCGGTTTGCGGCTATACTTTCGTTTCCGCTACTCGACTCATTTAAAGATCTGTTCAGCGGCCAGAACGTCGCATCTTTCGGAAAGTTCTCCATCGCCTGTGAGAAGCGTCTGAGCGCGCAGCGGACCGAGCACTTTGCTCCTTGTGCCCAGAACAATACCACCATCAAAGGAGATCCCGATGAGCTGTTTGATGGCCAGACTTGCCGGTAAAACGCCAGTTTTTCACGGAGACGAGCAGGACGTGCATTTTGGTGAACGTCTGCAATGGAATGACAATTAACGCAGCAAAAAAAAAAAAAAAAAAAGCGAAATTATTAACCGCATGCAAGCGCACAAACGCATCTGTAATATCGAATTTGTTCACTGATGTTTCATACCACTTATTAATAAAAAATAGGCTATTAACATGTAAGCACTAACATGTTAATACCACTTATTAATAAAAAATAGGCTATTAACATGTAAGCACTAACATGTTAATACCACTTATTAATAAAAATTGGCTATTAACATGTAAGCACTAACATGTTAAAGTGGAATAATCACAAAATTATAAAATTATATTTATCACAAAAACAGCTTTTAGCTTATATATATATATATATATATATATATATATATATATATATATATATATATATATATATATATATATATATATATATATATATATAAGACAGAATATTCAGCCTAAATAAGTAATAACATTCCATAATGCATTATTAAGAAGGAACCCACCTAGAGCTAGACGCGCACTGTTCTGTGTATGAAGCCTTTTGTGTGGCCCGTAGTTTTATGTTGGCTGAGGGGATTTTGCATTATGTCTGTAGGTTCACTTTTCGACAACAAGATGGCACTAACATGACGTCAGAGTGCCTTAAATGCGTTTGAATGGAAGAGAAAATTCACTCTAAATGTAAAATGAATGAGCTGCCTTGAATATGTGCATTAGTTCAGTTATTGTGTTGTTAGCTTGGAGACTGTAGTTACATGATGCACGAGCGATAGTATGATGGTGGAGCACAACAAATGCAACTGAAAAAAGGCAGAAATGTTCTTTCCAGGTGCTACAATTTAAGAATATAAAGATATACTTCTGCATATAATATATGGCTTAATGTTGACCAATATAGCCATATGTGGGTCTTCACCGAACTGTTTCCACAATGCTGGAGATACATAATTGTATAGAACATTTTTTAATGCTGTAGCATTACAATTTCCTGACATTATAACTTGAGCCTAGCCCAAATATGTTTGGCACTGTACAAACAGTTTAGTGGATCATTATTGCTTGATTTAACAGATAAAGATTGTTATTTCGGTTCAAATCAGGATATAAAATCAGAAATTTATTGATTTATACTTAATGAGTAACAGCTGAACCTGGCAAGGAAAAACTCCATGGGATGATATTACGGAGAAATCTTGAGAGGAAACAGATACAAACGTGAACATCCATCCTTATCTGGATGACACAGGATAGTGTGAATATAAAATAATAAAAAGAATGTGCTTTAGCAAGTATATTTCTAGTATATATATATATACTTAGTATATATTTAGCAATCATATTTCTAGTATAAATATGAAGTTTATTTTAATGATGTCAAATGTTCACTGATGGAGACTGATGTGCAAAAACTGTTGCAGGCCTGAACCTATCATAGCAATTGTAATCGTAAGCCATCATAGTGAAATTGTTTGCATCAGTCGCAGTCCAAAGCCATCCTAGTGGTTTCTAAGTGGTAGCATCCACAGTAATTTCATGTATCTTTAGGCTGTCTTTGAGGAGCCATCTTCAGCAGCAGCAAAGGGTTTCCAAATGATGGAAACACTTCAACCAAAAATAGGACATGGATCAGGATCTAAGCACACTTGGAGAAACATAAACAATCACATGGAAATAGCCCTGCCAGATCACCCTATTGTGGTCTGGCAGGGAAATTTCCAAACTTTCAGGTGTCAGCTGACAATTACTGTAATATTCTCGTCCCCTCTGCCCCAACCAACAACCTCCCCATTTAAATTTCTGAAAGATTTCTTTGTAATCAAAGCTTTATTTGCTTATTGATGGCAGTTAGCCGATGCAAAACATAATTGAAATAGAAATTATTCCTCATTCTACAGGTGACATCATCAATTATTATTTATGAATTACCTACAGTATAACATTCCTGCTAATAGCAAACACAAAATAACAGATTGCTCTCCAGCCAGCAGCAGACAGAAATTTAAGTGCTTGGTCCAATATCTCCAAGTATGGTCAAGTTGACTGGTCTTATAATCCAGTTACACAGCCATCATTTTCAGTTGCAAATATAATATGAAAAGCCCTGGGCAGACATGTTTGGCCATGTTGTTTTTACTCTGAGTGACATAATGTCTCCATTTAAGCTGCTGATTTTTGTCTCAATCCAAAACTAATTACAGTATGTGGAAAATGTACAGCCAAAAGATTACGTCTAAAGATATTGATGTCAGATTTCCATGCTTGTTTTATTATTCTTACTTGTTAAGTCAACTACAAATATCTACAAATCACTACAAATCATTCAATTCTACAATTTTTTACGAGTTTTTGAGATGCAGAAATCTATAATAGAATATCTATCCATAGCTCTCCTGCTCACCTATCTTTTGTGAGGCAGTCCCAATCACCTGATGTGAAACCCTGTAGCTGAGAGAGCCATTTCCCAGCTTAAAGAGGCCTTGACATTCAGCCCTGTGCTCAAACAGCCTGATTCCTTAAAAACCTTTGATGTTGAATTTGACAACTCTGAGACAGGGTTTGACTTATCCTATCTCAGCACATCACTAAAAAGACAAAGCACCATCCAGTCACCTTGTTTTTAAAAGCGTGCAACTATTATGTTGGCACCCATGAGCTTCTAATTATTTAGCCATGGATAAAGAGGCCTGAATACTCTTCTGTGATTTTGCACTGCCAAGTGTTTGAACCTGAAGCAAGCCTGTTGGTCACATCATACATCATAGGTATACAGACAAATGTCCCCATAGCCCATAGGTAAACTAGAGCTATAAGTCCTTGATCCCACCTTGCCATAGATTTCCTTACAGACCTGCCTAATTCATCAGATAACACCACCATCCTAGTGGTCATAGACTGATTTTCCAAATAACTACACCCAACAACTGTCATAGATGACTTTACCTTCAGAGGACCAAGTGTGGCTTGCTGCCTGTGACCAGTGACAACTACACAACTGTAAAAATCTTGATCCTTGCTTTATGAGCCCCTTTTTTTTATTGTTTGCCCTGATTGTTCACATATTTTGCCTGTTTGTTTCGACCTTGCCTTCTCATTTATATTCTGTTTGCTGATCACCTGACCTGTGCCTGCTCCAAGTTTTAAGCTTGCATAAAGTTTTGAACTGTTTGTGCTGGATAAATAAATCAAATTTACCTGCACTTGCATTCTCCACTCGTGTCTCCTGACAACCTGATGTATGCCTTCCTTGTACCCATGTGTCTCATAAATTTACAAATATTTGCATTGATTAGTTTGAATATCCCTATAGAAAGAAAATGATGAGTGCTATGTATCTACAAACTCTGTGAACATGTATTCATTAAATATTTCTTGACTGCCTTGAGAATTTTATTACAGTATAAGGTGTTTTCTCAGCACTGCCCATAGCTTTAATAAAACCCAATTCCTAATTCCATATTCTATTGTCTCCATGATTTTTTTTTAATTTTTTTATTGTGTTCTCTATTTTCACTATTGCCAATGCTCTTCATTCCCATTACACTAATTACTGCAAATTTTATTAGTTTCAAATAAATAAAATTAGTTTCAGTGGAAAAGCTTTATTTAACAGTTTGTATTACAGAGTAAGAAACAGTGATCTCTGGACTTTTTTATCTTTGATGTGTAAGCTTTAACATAAAAAAGTTATAATGCAGGGGAAGTTGCATGTAAGACTGAAAACAACTAAAATTATATTTTAGAACCATAGTCCTTTAAGAGATCACAGGAGCATAAGGTTATGGGGTGGATAATGTCAAAAATAAAGAGGGAATATTCTGATAGTTTAAAACTGAAGGGTGTTTTGTTAAAAACAAACAAACAAAAAAAGAATAGCCTGATTATCGAGTAAGAGATTTAAAAATAGTCTAAAATCTGACATGTCTGATCTGCTGTGAAGTTCCCTGACAATCTTGTAACAGTCACTTGACTGTTTTTATACTGTAAGTATGTCAGGTCAGATATATTCAATGCCACTCTTCCCAAAAATCAGGAATTAAAAAAGGCTGTTTAGAGAATTAAGCCTTTTCCATTGAATCAGATGTTATATTCAGAGCTAACTACTGAATAGTTTGTGTACGCCACAGCTGTAACACATTCTGAGAGATAAAATTAACTGTTATGAGGGAAAAAACCTATAGATTTATAGAAAACAAAGAGATGTTTTCTCTTTCTGAATGTATAAGAGAAAAATTATTCTATATACTTGGTACTAAAATCATGATGTATTTTTTCTTTAAAAAAGGAAGAAAGGTAGAGTTTAGTATTTGCAAAAGTCATTCCGCTAATTCTATACAGTAGATGCCTGTTTTTTTGTTCGACTTCTGATCAGTTGATCAAGATATCAAAGAATTGCTCAACGAATAAAGAAAACCCTTTAAGCACACAAAATACAGATATTCTGTCAATATTGAAATGATCGTGCTTTATTTATACATCTATAATAAATTACAAAGTATGTGTGGTGCAGCTTTGCTTCTGTCTGATAAAAAGCAAAAAAGAAAAATAGGCAGCCAGTAATCAACATCCTAACACTTCAAATCAAGGGAAAAACAGCTATGTGTAATTACATTATTATTCTTATTGTGTATTTTTGCAATCTAAAACAAAACAATGAAGATTATAGACTAGAAGAATAGATGATGACAATGCCATGCAGTTTTAATATGATTGCTTTTAATTGGAATAGAACAGGAGGCCAGGGTGGTGCCGGAGGCAGTGCCAGAGACCAGAGCAGGACCGGAGACCAGGGTGGTGCTGGAGGCGGAGCCAGAGACCAGAGCAGGACCGGGGACCAGGGTGGTGCTGGAGGCGGAGCCAGAGACCAGAGCAGGACCGAGGACCAGGGTGGTGCTGGAGGCGGAGCCAGAGAAGGACCGGAGACCAGGGTGGTGCTGGAAGCGGAGCCAGAGACCAGAGCAGGACCGGAGACCAGGGTGGTGCTGGAGGCGGAGCCAGAGACCAGAGCAGGACCGGGGACCAGGGTGGTGCTGGAGGCGGAGCCAGAGACCAGAGCAGGACCGAGGACCAGGGTGGTGCTGGAGGCGGAGCCAGAGACCAGAGCAGGACCGGAGACCAGGGTGGTGCTGGAGGCGGAGCCGGAGGCCAGAGCAGGACCGGAGACCAGGGTGGTGCTGGAGGCGGAGCCAGAGACCAGAACGGAGTTGGCAGCCAGGGTGGTGCTTTGGGCCTATGAACAGGGACAGGAGGTAGAAGGGCTGGCAAGTCCAGCGAAGCAAAACACAGGAAAACAGAAACATGCATAGGTTCAGGCCAGGCAGAGAGTTCAGGTAGTTTGGGTGTCATGATGTCGACCGCGTTCTCTGACTCAGTCATTTCGGTCGACCCGGCCGATTCGGCTGGTTCCGTCAGCTCGGCCGGTTCCTTCGACCCGGTCGGTTCGGGCGACCCGGTCGGTTCGGCAGGTTCCACCGACCCGGTCGGTTCCGCCGACCCGGTCGGTTCCGTCGACCCGGTCGGTTCGGCAGGTTCCACCGACCCGGTCGGTTCCGTCGACCCGGTCGGTTCGGCAGGTTCCACCGACCCGGTCAGTTCGGCAGGTTCCATCGACCCGGTCGGTTCCGGCGACCCGGTCGGTTCGGCAGGTTCCATCGACCCGGTCGGTTCCGTCGACCCGGTCGGTTCCGGCGACCTGGCTGGTTCCGGCGACCCGGCTGGTCCAGCTGGCGGCTTAGGGATGCCGGCCGCCCGAGCCGACCTCATCGGGGTATCCGCCAGTTTGGAGACCAGCCGGTTAGCACGGACCTCAGCCGAGCTCGCCGGTACGGTAGCCATGGGAACTGGCTCAATCACGGGTGTGCACGGGACTGGTCTGTGCGGAGGAACTGTGGAGCATTCGGGCGTCCGTGGCTGATTCCACTCTGTGGCCCACGGACCCCGATGCTTGCTGCCCTCCCCCAAAAAATACTTAGGGCCGGGTTCCGTCTCTACAGTGCTCACGCTCAGCGTGGACCCGTCCAGGAGCAATGCCAAGTTGACGAACTCTGAGAATGTTTTTATCTCTCGAGTAGACAGCATCAGATACCGCAGGATGTCCCTTAGTCCGTACTTAAAAATGTCCTTGAGAGCCTTCTCCCCAAAGTTGACCTCGTTGCACAGGTCCAAGAATACCTCCGTGTATTCCTCAACTGGGGCGTCCTCCTGACGTAGACAAAACAGGATTTCTGCTGGATCCATGTGGTTGGTCGTTCTGTCACGATGTGACACGGTGAAACAAAAGGCAAGAGAGGATCCAAATGCAGATAGGACTTTGCTGGACAAAAACAAGAAACAAACATACAGGCAGGCAAAACAGATCAGGACACGGAACAGGAACAGAGAACAACATGAACCGAACACCTACAACGACCAACACCAGGGAAGTGAACAGACAGAGTAGATATAGTGGACAGGAGCCAATAACCAAGCAGAGACGATTAGAGACAAAGACAAGACACCTGGGGAAGAGATGGAATGTGATTAGTGTCCATGGTATGCAATGAGTGGGCGGAGCAAAACAATTAAAACGAGGGAGAGACGGCAGACAGAAACAAGGGGAAAACACAGACAGACACATTACAGTATGAGTCACAAATCATATCCTAATTTTAATTTATCTGAACCAACAATCAGCTGTAACAGTGTTGCAAACCATTTGTTGATGCCAACTCAACACTTTGACTTCTCAGTCAAGCTTCATGCTCTTAATTTCCCTCTGTTTTTATTTAAAAATGTAATCTCATAAATGTAAACAGAAAATGGCGAAGTGAAGTCATTTTGGTTTTACAGTTTGAGCTCCATTACTAGATTTGTTTAAAAGCAAAACTGGTGCCTCTAGGCCTTGGAAATAAAGAGATGCCACCATTTTCTGTGCATGTTTATGGGTTTTGACAGAAACACTAGTGCTAAGAGCACTCCAGCAGCACTGGATTTACTGCTAATCAGCTAAAGGACTCAGACATCCTAGCCATCTCCCATCCCTTTTACCCTGACAGAAAACAGATGGGCAAAAGCAAGCCCCAGCCACAAAGTGTAAGCGTGTGTGTGTGTGTGTGTGTGTGTGTGTGTGTGTGTGTGTGTGTGTGTGTGTGTGTGTGTGTGTGTGTGTGTGTGTGTGTTTTGGAGAAGAACATCAGGGTGATTTAAAAAAGAGAGAGAGCACACAGCAGTGCTATACAGAACAATATTGCCTTAGATTAGAAAGGAGGACTAAAAAATAAAGACGCTGTTATATAATAGAAATGACGGTGGGGTTGAAGTTTAAAAAAACAACACACACGCACAAAGGTAAAAGTGCTCTTTTCACATCTGAAATGTTTAATCAAATAAGTCTTTTGAAAGTCAATACAAATACTGCCTCATATATTTGACAAACCAGATGGTATTAGGGATAATACAGTAAGGTTCTGAGATGGTGACAAACTTGACAAAAAATTGCTATTACATAGCAATTTAATTATGTGCATAAATCAAAGGATAATGCAAAGCTTTCAAGTCCTCCATTTGTAACTTTTTTATGTTAGATGGAATATATGTGGTGAGCAGTAATGCTGTTTGGGTAATTAACCTATATTCTTGGGTAATTCAAGACACTATACTAGCTAGGTACTGTATAGTGTAGCACCCTACTAGCAGGTACAGTTTTAACAGTTACAGTTATGCAGTTATGATTGTATGTTTACCTCAGTCGCCTTCTGCTTTTGCAAAATTTCTGGTTTTGCTATTTCCTTTCTAAACATCCACTAAATATTATTAGGTAAAGAAGAGGAGATTTGAAGGTTCTTTGAAGAAGATTTCATTGAATGCTGCAGATTTTAAGTCTGTAGACCTTATCTTTATACACTCTGACTGTTAGAATTGCTGTTAGTTGATGATTACCTACATGGGTTTTAAGATTTGTTAATAAATAGTGTAAATATAAATAAGAAAGTAAATAAATAAATAAATAAATAAATAAATAAATAAATAAATAAATAAATAAATAAATAAAAATTTATGAATTAATTAAGAACACATTTTTATTTTTAGTAACAATTTCTAGACTGCCTTAATGTTTTGTTTACAACAGGCACATTTATTTTAGACCCCTTTTTACTTCGCTTTGAGTTACAAATAAAGAGGCAGGCAACTCTCCAGAAGTGGTGAGATATATCTAATATCTCCAGCTCTATAAGTATATTTTCTATTCTTTCTCAAAAAAAAAAATAATAATAATAATTTTGGAAATTAATTAGATTTTTAGGATTAAATGATTATATTATAAATATGATTATGACATAGATTACATATATTCTGCAATATTTCTGCTCTAATAATCATATTTTGATCTTAAACCGGGGGGCACGGTGGCTTAGTGGGTAGCACGTTCGCCTCACACCTCCAGGGTCGGGGTTCGATTCCCGCCTCCGCCTTGTGTGTGCGGAGTTTGCATGTTCTCCCCGTGCCTCGGGGGTTTCCTCCGGGTACTCCGGTTTCCTCCCCCGGTCCAAAGACATGCATGGTAGGTTGATTGGCATCTCTGGAAAAATTGTCCGTAGTGTGTGATTGCGTGAGTGAATGAGAGTGTGTGTGGTGCCCTGCGATGGGTTGGCACTCCGTCCAGGGTGTATCCTGCCTTGATGCCCGATGACGCCTGAGATAGGCACAGGCTCCCCGTGACCCGAGGTAGTTCGGATAAAGCGGTAGAAAATGAATGAATGAATGATCTTAAACCCAATTGTCTTCAGTGCATAACAAAAACAAAAGCGTTGGATGTGGTTCAAAAATATTGGTTTCAAGACATGGTGGGGAATGTACTGTATATATGATAAAGTTTCTAACCAGGCTGAGCACTTGTTGGCTGACTAATTAACATAAAAATTCTGGCCTTCACATTGACTACATTTCAATTCAATGTAACACATATATGACGTTTTAAAATAATCTTGAAATAATCACAGGCACAGTTCCTATACATCATGCCAAAGAGCAGATGACTGACAAACCAATGCAACCTAACATAAATAACCAGCATTGAAAATTATATCTATTCAAAATAAGAAAACCTCAATATAAAGTTAGTGAATTTTTTTCACATCAAAGTGCTACAAAAACACAAAGGGTTATATAATATAATATAATATAATATAATATAATATAATATAATATAATATAATATAATATATTATATTATATTATATTATATTATATTATATTATATTATATTATGAAGGTACAGAAGAGAGTTTTCTGTTTTCAGTTTTGTGTATCATAGCAGGCAAAAAGACAGACAGACAGGGTCAATAAGGGCATATCTCTAATCAGCCAAGACCAACCATGAAAATCAAGAACCTACTGGAACATAATAACAAACAAGTAAGCTAAGGGTCACTCATAATCACAGTGCACGACATGGAGGGTCTAAATCAGGAGTGTCAAATTCAATTTCTTTCCAGACCACATCAGCATTTATGTAAGCCATTGAAGATCCATAAATGAAAGGTTTTATGTTTTAACCTATTATTATGTGTTATTATATATTCTCTAATTTTATTATGGCTGGGAGTCTGTTTACAATAAATAATCTTATTTGATGACAATTTGAGCAGCATTTCAAAAATATGTAGCTGGCTGGCCTGGAGGCAGTAAGTGCTAGGCTTTACCCTCACTGGCTGGTAGCTGATGTATGGTTTTGCCCAGACTAATTTAGAGAGAATTCTGGGGAATAATATATAGAAAAAAGATATGATATATTAATTTATATGACATCTTAACTGCAACCATAACACAACCCTATATTTTTCCTGTTAAATGAAAAAACATTACTGTAGGTTGCTTTGAAAGGTGTATTTGCTAAATGCTTACAAAATTTTAATCTTTTCTAAAAACATGTAAAATATCTATATCTAATATCCACTTTGTTGCTGTGAATCCAGGAAATTAGTTTGGTGCAATCATTTGCCATGTGTATGATTTTCTTTTTCCGTTCTTGTTGCTCATTCTAGGTGCTTCTAGGTGAGGTGTAAAACCAGTAAGTAGATAAGGGCAATAGAAAACCTATTGTAAGTGAGTACATCCCTCACATTTTTTGTAAATATTTTATCATATTTTTTCATGTGACAACACTGAAGAAATGACACTTTGCTACAATATAATGTAGTGAGTGTACAGCTATAACAGTGAAAATTTGCTGTCCCCTAAAAATAACTCACAGCCATTAATGTCTAAACTGCTGGACACAAAAGTAAGTACACCCCTAAGTTAAAATGTCCAAATCACTTCCATAGTGTCAATATTTTGTGTGGCCACCATTATTTTCCAGCATTGCCTTAACCCTCTTGGACATGGAGTACACCAGAGAGACCCAGGTTGCCACTGGAGTCCTCTTCCACTCCTCCATGACGACATTTACATTTACAGCATTAGGCAGACACCCTTATCTAGAGCGACAGACATAAGTGCTTAAATCTCTAACATTGAATACATTAATGCTGGTTCACTAGGTTACATACTTAAGATACCATGAGTTTATTGTTATAAGTTATAATGAAAAAGTGTCAAAGTTTTTTTTTTTTTTTTTTATTGCAAAAGATAAGGAAAGAAGTGCTAGTTGAAGTGTTTCCTGAATAAGTAGGTCTTTGATCGCCGCTTGAAAATAGCCAGTGACTCAGCTGTCCGGACCTCTAGGGGAAGTTCATTCCACCACCTTGGTGCCAGAACAGAGAAGAATCTTGTAGTATACTTGCCTCTTACCCTGAGAGATGGTGGAACCAGTCGAGCAGTGCTGGTAGATCGGAGGTTGCGGGGTGCAGTGTGAGGAATGATGAGGGCTTTGAGGTAAGAGGGAGCTGGTCCATTTTTGGCTTCGTAGGCCAGCATCAGTGTTTTGAATCGGATGCGTGCAGCTACCGGAAGCCAGTGGAGGGATCGCAGCAGCGGGGTGGTATGCGAGAACTTTGGCAGGTTGAAAACAAGCCGGGCAGCTGCATTTAGGATCATTTGCAGAGGACGGATTGCGTTCATAGGTAGACCTGCCAGCAGTGCATTGCAGTAATCCAGTCTAGAAATGACAAGAGACTGAACAAGTACCTGAGCAGTCTGTGTGGACAAAAATGGCCGAATCCTTCTAATGTTGTAGAGAAGAAACCGACATGAGCGAGTCACATTAGCAACGTGAGAGGAAAAGGACAGTTGATTGTCCATGGTTAACCCAAGGTTGCGAGCTGTGGCTGTGACATCACAGAGCTGGTGGATGTTAGAGACCTTGAACTCCTTTACCTCCCGTTTGAGAATGCTGCACAGATGCTCAATAGGACTTAGGTCTGGAGACATGCTTGGCCAGTCCATCACCTTTACCCTCAGTTTCTTTAGCAAGGCATTGGTCATCTTGGAGGTGTGTATGGTGTATGACTTTATACTTTTCTTTATTCATCTGGGTGAGATTCTTGCACATATAATGAAATCTTTGACTAAAGATCTTTGGTAGGTTTGGGTTCTTTGGATTTCTTTGGCTAGATATTTCACAGTAAAACAAAGGTTTGGTTAATAGCAGATTAAGGTAGAGCTTGGATTTTGGGGCATATTTTTGGATTTATAAGCAGGTAACTACAGTATATTGAATTTCCTCCAAAATCAATAAAGTATCTATCTCTCACGCCTGTATTTTCTACCTTTAGAAAATACAGGCGTGAGAGATAGATACTTTATGCCTGTATTTTCTACCTTTAGAAGGCTACTGGCATACTTCTCTGGAGGTGTAGTTTTGATTTAGTAACAAATCTTTTCACCGCTGTAAAGTAGTGTGCCCAGCTGTTTATGAATGGTTGTATTGTGGTGAACATGCACAGTATGGGGAAAAAACAGATATTGATATTTTGTTGGGCGTTGTAAGGTAGAGGTAGGAAGATGTAGGTTTTTTAGAACTATCTGAACTAACCAGGTCCAGAAGCAACCTTCCCAGTGAATTGGTTTGCCCACATACATATACTGTATGCAGGCAGTTTTGTTTGCACACACATCGGTGCTCTTCTCTGTTGGCTGTCTGAACCCAGGACTGAGAGACTGGAAGCTTTTATATAGGTTGTCCATAGCAAAAAAAATAATAAAAAAATATTTGTTTTCATCTGTACAAAACAGAAATAATAGATTGTTTTTAAATTGGATGAACACGCCAATTGTCCTTTAAGTGAATTGGAATGAAAATATGTGTCTCTAAATAAAACAACTTAGACTTTCACTTTAACTTTAAAGTTTCTTTAAACTACTATGGCAATAGTGATGCATATCAATACAAAACAACACAATTCAATACCAGCAAGTGTCAGCATGATACAACATGAATGCACAATAAGATAGCATATGGTAACAAAGAATAACCTGAAACAATTTACAGTATATTGAATAAACAAGCCATCCGTTGCAAAACACATGCTAACAAGTCTTTCCATTTCTTTTGTGCTTCCTGAGAGGATAGTAAGAGTCAAAGAAGGGAAACAGGCAAATGATGAAGGTAGACGGAACCTGTGGTTGCTCATTTAGGTAGCCTAAGTGCACTTTAGGCTATGGTTATGTGTTTTTGATGTTGATTCTGCTTTCCTTTATAATGTACAATACACACAATAAAAAGAAACAAGCTTCCAAACACAAAGCTATACTACAGAGCTCTACAATATCACAATATGATGTGCAATGTTAAAGGTTTTATTTATCTTAGTTATATACATAAGAGCTCTTACACACAAACATATTTTTAAACTTCATATTTCTTCTGCATTTTCACCTCCGTTCATTTTTCATTTTACAACATCATCTAGCATACGTAAGCTTTATGCTGGCCAATAATTGCCTAGACATAATTGCAAGTTTAAAAGCCTTTAAAGCACTTTAAACCTTATAATGGTTCTTGAATCAAAATTTATTGACCAGAAAATTTGGTCTTCAACCAAGACATTAAGATAAAACAATGCTCTTTAAATGTGAACACATCTGAGAAAGCTTTTTTTACTCCTACAACAATCTTGACAAATTTGAACTGTGCTGAGGTAGCAGCACATGTTTGTGTACTTTGGACCAGTGCTTCATAGTGCTATTTGTTGCCAAGGCAACAGCCCCATTGATTTTTACATGAGGAAGGAATCAGCATGGGTTGATGAGCAGGCATTTGTATTTTCAGTACTTTAATTTCACAAAGGTAGACTATCATCTGGACACCTCCAGCACTGTAATCTGTTTAAGAGTCATAAAGCTATGTTCTCCAGATTAGGGACATTGGCACAGATGGTCTGACCTTTTACTAATGTTCTCTGTTCTGTCAGGTGGCTGTTTATGGCTATATTTCACAGAGCAGCCTTATAATAGTGCCATTTTAATGACATTTTAGTCAAATTTATACTGGATATTAATGTGTCTGATATTGTAATTATAACTTAGTTAATGAGTTCATTTACAGACAAACTAAATAATAATAATATAATAAGTTATGAATTTTAGATTAAAGATAAACAATTTGTAGATTTGTTTTATTTTTATTTTGGTCTATAAATGTAGTTATGTTTGACAAAAAAATAAATAAATTACATAATCCATAAAATATAATTCCACTTTACCCCCCCCCCAAAAAAAAACAACAACAACAAAAACAACAACAACAAATGAACAATATTTGCAACCTGAAATGAACAACACACGCAGACCCTAAATTGAACATTGCTATGTCTCATTTCTGGAATGGATTAATTTTCTGCAATACCTGGATTCCTCTTTCATTTGTAAGATTTGTTGTTGTTATTGTTATGAAATAGATTTTGTTGATATGTAATTGTGGAAATATTTCATTTAAAAATTAAGTTGCAAATTAATTGATGTATTCATTATTTATTAATTATGAATAAATCTATTTCAACCTGTTAAGACTGCATTAGTTAACAAAGGAAAACTGCACACCAAGGCACTCAGTTAACTCTGACTTTAAACAAGGTGCATTGTTATTGCTAGAATAAAAAATTTTGAATTTGAATTTTATTAAAATAATTAATTCCTATGTAAGTATTTAACAATGACCTACTGTATTTGTAATTAGCTCATTGGGATCATTTTAACATGTTTAATGTGTTTCTACTTCCAAACCCCAGCTTATATGGCTGTAATATTTGTTTTTTATCCCAACAATAGTCATAATTTATTTTTACATGGCCATTTATTAATTAATTGTCTCTTTATCCAATTATTAACAGCTATTAGCTAATACAACCATAGTTATTTTTTTTTTTTTTTACTGTTTTAATGATTGTCTTTCAACAAACTTTGTCAGGGATCAGCGAGGATCTGTCAGGGATCCGCGCAGACTTTTGGCCATGTGCGTTTGTGTTTGTTTGTGTCACGTGATTGCCCCGCCTTTGTCTACTCCTCCCGGTCATCACACCTGTCCCCCATTGTGTGTGATTGTCCCTTTCTGTATATATTTGAGCTGCGTTGTCGATGGCAGCACGGATTCATTAAGATATATTTTTTATGTCATTTTTTTGTGTCGTGTCGATTATGTTTTGTCTTCCTTATGTATTAAACCCCTTTCATTTGAAGCTATCCTGCGTATGGGTCTGTCTCCAATCCTCCTCCTTCTGCGGGATGACAGAATGAATCCGGCCAAAGACCATGCAGACCTAGCAGGATAGCTTCGCCGCCGTGTGCCCTGCTCCCCCCACCTGCCTCGCCATGTGCCTTGGCTCCCCTCGTCTACCTCGCCATGGTCCTTGCTCCCCCCACTGGCCTCGCCGTTGTCCTTGCTCCCCTCACCTGCCAATCACCGTGGACCTTGCGGGGTTTTGGCGCTTTGGGAGCCGCGCCTTAAGGGGGGTGGGTTCTGTCAGGGATCAGCGCGGATCTGTCAGGGATCCGCGCAGACTTTTGGCCCACCTTCGTCTACTCCTCCCGGTCATCACACCTGTTCCCCATTGTGTGTGATTGTCCCTTTCTGTATATATGTGAGCCGCGTTGTCGATGGTAGCGCGGATTCATTAAGATATATTTATTATTTTCGTTAGTTCCCCGTGTAGTGTGGATTATGTTTTGTCTTCCTTATGTATTAAACCCCTTTCATTTGAAGCTATCCTGTGTACGGGTCTGTCTCCAATCCTCCTCCGTCCGGGGTCTGACACTTTAACTTTCAATAGACTAGCTGAAAAGGTTGCATATTTAATCTTCAACTGACCTGCCAAAACCGAAAGAAGAGAAAAATGAAGGGCTGCTTCCCAGAGTTAGAAAACAAAAAAAGATGGCTATGGCTGTGTGAGACTTTTTAATTTTAATCGAAACAATGTTTCATATACGCTGTTTAAACAAAATTATTTTTAAAAAGTATTTTTTATGTTATGTTTATAAAATGTTTATGAAATGTTTGTCTATGAGAGTTTATGAATATATACAAACTGATAAAAACTGTCTGATTATTTATTTATTGCTTCGAAACAACAACAAAACCAATTGTTCCACTGCAATTGCTCTTAATGTAATTTTTAAAATGTTTAAGCAGATTTGTATTAATTAAATAATTTTTACAGGTCAACATTTATTTTGTGTTGAAATCCAACCTCACAAAAAAAGAGCAAATAAGAAAGAATAATTTCTAGCCTGACAAATTGTTTT
Source organism: Tachysurus fulvidraco (assembly GCF_022655615.1). Classification (NCBI taxonomy): domain Eukaryota; kingdom Metazoa; phylum Chordata; class Actinopteri; order Siluriformes; family Bagridae; genus Tachysurus; species Tachysurus fulvidraco. The sequence continues at coordinate 18,994,481 of NC_062522.1, forward strand.
GCATTTGTTTTTAATATCTTTAGATGTGTCAGTACTTTTGGCAATGTTTGAAAGAAAACATTGTTTTCAGAAAAAATTATATTTGTTAGAACGAAGATCAATAGTTCTTTAGGTTGAGACGACTGTATTTGCTATAGATATTGAACTATAAACCGTTGGCCTACTTAAAGTAAAAGAAACACCACCAGACATCAGAACATTCAACCACTTACGTCAGACGTGATCTTTCACATGTTGATACATTTAGCATGTCGAGACAGAAAAATGACTGAACTGTGAATGCTTTTGAAAAGCTATTGTATAAAATGCCTTTGCAAACTTAAAGTAATTACCTGCCTGCACAGCAAGTATTCAATATGAATACCCTGTATAACTCACCGCTGTGCTTTTTGCAATTGTTCCGACATAATCATCAACATGCAGAGTTATCAAAATGTTACAGAAAAACACATTTAGAAAATCCCCTCAAAATAGCTTTTTCATTCTCTTTTAACACAGATTTATAAGTCTGGTTCATTTCAGACATAAGACTTGATGGTACAAGGTAGCAATGTACTATATATATATATCTATATATCTATATATATATCTATCTATCTATCTATCTATCTATCTATATATATATATATATATATATATATATATATATATATATATATATATATATATATATATATATATATATTGTGTTATCAGGAATAATTTTAATATTAATACAAATTGATTTATTTTTCCAATTTTCTAAAATGTTATGTTTCAGTAAAACATATTTAACATAAATAATTATTTTTGCTTAATGCTGCACGACTATATCCATCAGGGATCTAATTATTTTGTTATACCAGAGATGGAGTATGCACTCGGGAGATACTTTACAAAGTAGAATATACAGCTTTTGCCATACATATTGATTAAGTCTGTATGAGGAGGTCAGCTGACGCATATTAATATTTCTTGTAACACATGAGAGCTGGTGATGGATGAGCGGACTTGCAGCTGCTTGTTATGGGTGCATTTCCAAAAATCCTGCTCAGAATCCTCAGAGCCCACACAGTCAGGGTCAGTACAGGCTGATTCATTCTCAAATCCAAAGCAGGTTGCATCTGTAAAAAACAAACAAACACAAAACTAGAACATTAGTAGCATTTTGATATTGTAATAAAAGACTAATAAAAGACAATGTGCAATTCAAATATGAGCAACACTCAAAGACTTCCGTCTAATGGGACAAACAGACCCAAAGCATGGCAGCAGCATATTGCTACAGCATAATGCTGCCAGCAGTCTTGCCTTTATTTATTAAATAGCTGTACATGTCAAGCATTGAGGTGGTGTTAAAAAGTTTAGGCTCTTGGTTACTGATCAGAAGGTCATAGGTTCAAGCCCCCACAATGCTACCTGTCACTGCTGGGCCCTTGAGCGTGGCTCTTAACCCCTTAAACTTTGAGGGGAACTATACCATGACTGACCGAGTGCTATGATCCCAACTAACAAACGGATATGTGAAGTAAAAAAACACTATACTCTAATTATTGTCTTCTTCCTCACTCAAAAAGGGTAAAATGAGGGCTAAATTTACTTTTGAAATTAAATAGTTAAAATACAATTTTGTGATTCAAAGGTTATGTATAAATAACAGCATTTTACAGTTTTCTGTATGCAAAAGTATGCAAATACCTACCCAATGATGATTCCACCAACTTCCGAAACCATCACCACATGCTCCAAAAGCTGTGTATGTTCAAAGATGTGTGTGCTGCCACTATTGCCACCACCCTGCATCTGGGCCTTACCCACCTGGAAAAAGACACACATACATGAATGTGGCTCATAGACTTCAGTATTCAGCACAATAGTTCCTTAGCATTTGATTGAAAAGCTGAGCCTGCTGGGCCTAAACGCCTCCATCTTCCTCTAGACTTCCTCACTGAGACCTCAGTGAGTGCGGAGCTGGAGCAGCACCTTCAAGACGACACTAACACATTGATGACCGGGGCCCCGCAAGGATGTGTTCTCTTTCCACTGTTGATCAAGCTGCTGACCCTGACTGGGTGAGAGTGCACAGCTTAAAACACATCATCAGATGGTATGAATGTGTTAGGCCTCTGAGCAAAGCCCTCGACCCCTCTTGGGACCTGTTCTCTGACCCCAACGTCCAAAGTTAGGACATATTAACCACAGTGGTACAGTAAGCATACTGTGAAAGTATTACATTTGTTCACATACAAAGTGTGCTATGATATTAAGTTATATGGTTGCTTACTACTACTACTACTACTACTACTACTACTACTAATAATAATAATAATAATAATAATAATAATAATAATAATGAATGTTAGATTTATATAGATACCCTTCTAAACATTTCTAAATTTATAAGAAATGAGGCATGGCACAAGGACAGCATGTGCTAAAGTGATTCAGACTTTATATAACTTAACATTAAATTATTTGTGGATCATGACAAAATCAATGAAATTGGAATTTTACACAAATAAGACTCTAGCCCGGGAATCGATAAATATCTGTATTTTTCTTTGTCTCATGGAATACAGTGCTTTTGTTACAGAGTTAATATTGAATGACTTTATTTTTGTGATGCTATATTTCACATCCAAATTCTTGTCAATGCTTATTGTATTGAAGGGTACTAAAATTGAGTAAATTATAAATTAAGCCTTAATTTTATACACAAACACACTCAAGTTTGTTGGATTTTAGACTAGTTCTAAAACCAAGTCATCAATGTTCAAAGTAATTCTGACATTAATATTAGTCTAGTTACAGTATGTGAATAAAATAGAAGATCATTAAACTTGTGCAATTTTGTGCACAATATTTTGTACATCTACACTGTAGATGTTATTTATTAATTCATGAACATTTCCAAATGTAAATTTTCCAACAAAAATATAGTGTTGCAGAAAAAAATTATTTGTATGTCAATAAAGAAAGCAATATTGCAATGATAGGTCATGAGACGAAGGATCCATTTGCACGTTTTAATGAGAACTCGTGGTACAACAGGCTTGAGTCAGAATCAGCAATCACAACAATGTAGGTGAGGCAGAAATCAGAATCAATATTACAGGCAGATGATCAGGGCAGGCTGCAGACAATCGTAAAACAGAGCGAAACAGAACAGAGTCAAAAACCTGGAAAACACAGAAAAACGCTCAGACCGACAGCAGAGGCAAATTGAGACTTCGCACTGTAGTGAAAGTTCCAGTTCAAGGTTTATAGGAAACGGGTAATTGGCTGCAGGTGGTGGTGTAATCAGGACCGGAGCGGGAATTGTGGGAGGTGTAGTCCGGAAGTCGTTAGTACTCAGGCGAAGGTTCCCTCTGGTGGCGATCGGGGGACAAGGCAGGTGCTTCAGTCATAAAAGACCGCGAGCGGCTCCCGAAGTGAGGATACATGCATCGTCGGGGCTGGCCCCGAGGGTGACGGGCTGGATTGTCTGGTTGGGCTTGGTGGAACTCGGCTTGGTGAGTGAGGGGCCCAGGATGTCTTGTGCCTTCACCCAAGAGCGTTCCTCCCGGCCGTACCTCTCCCAGTTGACCAGATATTCGAGTTGGCCGCCCCGGCGTCTGGAGTCCAGTAGGCTGTGAACCTAATACGCTTCTGCCTCGCCGATCAGCAGAGGCGGTGGCACCGGTGGGTCGGCAGTCTCCTCTTGCTCTCCTCTCAGGCAATCGGTGGGCTTAAGTAGCGAGACCTGAAATGTCAGAGAGATGCGGTGGATGGTAGTGCCTGGCGGTACGACACAGGATTTACTAGTTTGACAATCTTGAATGGACCCACGAACGTAGGGCTGAGCTTTCTGCAGGGGAGGTGGAGCCGCATGTCGCGGGTGGAGTACTCTGGGTGCGGTCTACGGCGCCTGTCGGCTTGGTGCTTCTGGTGTCGGATGGCTCTCTTTAGCTGGCAGTAAGCCACGCTCCAGGTCTCCTCGCTACTACGGAAATAACCATCCCCTGCAGGCATATCAGAGGGTTCACCAGACCACGGGAACAGGGGCGGCTGATATTCGAGGACACATTGAAAGGGCATGAGGCCGGTGGCTGGTTTGGTGAACGAATTCTGTGCGTACTCCGCCCACATGAGGTACTTGTTCCGGTCAGCTTGGTTGTTCTGGTAGTATGAGAGGAGGAAGCGAGTGAGTTCTTGGTTCAAGCGTTCAGTCTGGCCTGATATTGATGTTTAATTGCTTGAAAAAAGCCGCCCACACTCGGGAGGTGAACTGTGGTGCTCTGTCTGAGACGATGTCGTCAGGTAAGCCGTAGCCTAATGGTTAGAGAGTCTGACTAGTAATCCTAAGGTTGTGGGTTCGAGTATCGGGCCGGCCATGACTGAGGTGCCCTTGAGCAAGGCACCGAACCCCCCCAACTGCTCCCCGGGCGCCGCAGCATAAAATGGCTGCCCACTGCTCCGGGTGTGTGTTTACGGTGTGTGTATGTTCACTGCTGTGTGTGTGCACTTTGGATGGGTCAAATGCAGAGATGGATCACTTTATAGAAACGGAACACATAGTTGCAAAGGGTCTCTGCTGTTTCAAACGCGATATCAGGCGGCATGCCTTGGAATACCGGTCAGCGACGGTGAGAATGACGGTGCAGTTATCAGACTTGGGCAGATCGGTGATGAAATCAACGGCGATATGGGACCAGGGTCGCTGAGGGATAGGTAGTGGCTGTAACAATCCGGCCGGGAGCTGATGTGAGGCTTTAGATGTGTTGCAAATGGTACATCTTTTAACAAAGTCTTGGTTGTCTTCGGACAGAGAGGGCCACCAGAATGTGTTTTGAGCCAGATGGTTTGTGGCCGAGATGCCGGGATGACCGGAGCTGGGTGAGGTGTGTAACAGTTGCAGTAGGGTAGAGCGTAAATTCTCTGGCACGTAGGTCTTGGTAGGGGGACAGTCATCAGGAGGTGAAGAAAGCGCATTGGCCTGAGAAATCTGTGTAATGATGTCCCATTGGATGGGAGCGATAATGGGAGCGCCTCAGGAATGATGGGCTCTGTCTGAGAGGGCTGATCAGGTTCATTGCTAAGGCAGGACAGTGCGTCGGCCTTGATATTCTTCGAACCGGGTCTGTAAGTTACTATAAAGTGAAAGCGTGTAAAAAACATAGCCCATCGTGCTTGACGGGGGTTAATTCGCTTGACCGAGCATAGGTATTCGAGGTTTTTATGATTCGTGATAACCGTGAACGGATGCTGAGCGCCCTCCAGCCAGTGTCGCCACTCTTTGAAGGCCCGCTTCATGGCCAATAGCTCACGATCTCCCGTGTCGTAATTGCGTTCAGCGGGAGATAGTTTCTTGGTGATCGCTTCAGGTGACCACGTTAGACGGGACGATGCTTTCTTTGTCATAGAAGTGAGATGTGCCGCATTCGTGCTAAATCCACGGATGAAGCGGCGGTAGAAATTAGCAAACCTGAGGAAGCGCTGTAGCTCCTTGATGGTCTGGGGTCGGGGCCTCGTGGTTCAGACCTTTGCGGTAGAGAAGCTTGAGGGGTTTCTCCTCCCAGCCCGCCTGAGCTGCGAGGGTGTGGAATGCTAGCGCATACTCCGCTGCGCTGCGGTTCTCCTGGGAAATGTTCAGGAGGCACTCCTCTGCGCTCTCTCCTCCAGCGGCCTGTTCGAATATGCTGCGAAATTGGGTAATGAAGTGATTGAAGGAGGGAAATGCGGTTCTGTCCTCCCTCCATACTGCGGTGGCCCACTCTAGAGCCCTTCCGGTGAGAAGGGTGCAGACGAGTGCTATTCGCTTCTGTGGGTTAGAGAGACGGTTGTTGTGTCGCAAACAGCAAAAACTGCATCAAGAAACTCCTGCATTTCGCCAGATCTCCATCAAATTTCTCCGGGAAGGAGAGCCGCGGGTTAGCGGCCGCGGAGGCCGCGGAGATATCCTGCAAACTTCACCTGTGAGCGAGGCGAGACGAGCCAGCTGCTGGGAGTGGTCGCTGGATTGCTGAACTTGGAAGAAGAGATCCGTTGTGAGCTGCGAGGCAGCAGCTGGATCATGGTGTGGCGAAGACTTCTGTAATGATAGGTCATGAGACGAAGGATCCATTTGCATGCTTTAATGGGACCTCGAGGTACAACAGGCTTGAGTCAGAATCAGCAAACACAACAACGTAGGTGAGGCAGAAATCAGAATCAATAATACGGGCAGAAGATCAGGGCAGGCGGCAGACAATTGTAAAACAGAGCAAAACAGAACAGAATCAAAAACCAGGAAGACACAGGAAAAACAAACGCTTAGACCGACAGCAGAGGCAAATCAAGACTTCGCACTGGAGTGAAGTTCAAGTTCAAGTTTTATAGGAAACAGGTAATTGGCTGCAGGTGGTGGTGTAATCGAAGTGCAGGCGAAGGTTCCCTCTGGTGGCGATCGGGGGACAAGGCAGGTGCTTCAGTCATGACAAATATATCATGTAACAGAATACTTTTCAGAAAATGTAAAAACAACCAAAAATCTTTACATAAATGATTAAATACATTAAAAAATAATAATGAAGTCTGATAGATTGTGTAAGCAGGAAAAAAGAAGCAGGTGTGAAAGGGAGAAACAGGGAGAAAGTGAACAGGGAGAAAGTGAGAGGACCAAGTACTGTGCCCTGTGGGACAAAGGTGGACAGTATGCATGGAGCAGATGTCACTCCCCTCCATGTTACCTGATATGAGCGACCTTCTAAGTAGGAAGTAAACCATTCCCATGCTGATTCACAAATTCCAAGACTCCTGAGGGTGGAAAAGAGAGTCTTGTGGTTGACCGCATCAAATGATTTTCTCGATTTTCTCGTGGTAAAACAAAGCAAAGTCTTCTGATTGAGCAGGGGGCTTTCTCTCAGATGACCTTAGCTTTCCTTAATTGTTGCACAAAACATCTGAAAGCCAAGGAGCAGAACAAGAAGTCTTCTTGAGTTTAGTGGACAGAGAGCAGAGAAAGTCCATGGTTGCGGAAAGAGGGGAGAGGAACGTGTCTATGGCTGAGTCCAAGGGCAGTGAGGAAAAGGAGTAAGGATCAGGAAGAGAAGAAAGAGTGCCAGAAGCTACAGAAGAAGGGGAGACAGAGTGGAGGTTGTGGTGGGTAAGAGCAAGGGGGTGAGAGTTAGTTTTAGGTAGGATACGGAGAGTGATGGTGAAGGACACCAGATGATGATCGGAGATGTGTAGTGGGGTAGCAGTCATGTCTGTAGATGGGGAAGGACGGGTGAAAACCAGGATTGAGTAAAGAAGAGTCAGAAGGGATGAAGATTGAAGCTTGTCAGAGATGAGGTTGAAATCACCAAGCACTGTCAGAGGGGTGCTGTTGAAAGGGAAAGCACAGAGTAGTGTGTCCATTTCTTCCAGGAAGACCCCTAGGAGACCAGGAAGGTAGTAGGCAACAATGATAACAATTTTGATTGGAGAGGTAACTGAAATGGAATGAAATTTAAAACAGGAGATAGTTGAATGAGACCTGTAGAGCTGAAGCTAAAGCTGAGATAAAATGATCTTTCCTTATGGCAGACTGGCAATTCCAGAGCCCACCTACCACAACTGTTTGAGACTCAGACAACTCAGAGGAGGGTAGATGAGGAAAACTGAAAATGTGACCTCTGCTCTGTAGATGAGAGCACCTATGACAAAAAGACGTGACTATAAAGATGGGTTTGAGGCAAATATCTGCAGCCAACCAAAAGTGAGATTTAAAATATGGTTAGGTAGACTAGATCAAAACAGTACTAGACACTTATTTACAATGCATTAGAGGTTTTAGGGATACTAAAGAACTACAGACACTAAAGAACTTTCAATTTCAATGAGTAATCCCTGCCCACAATTTACACCTTAAGGGAGACCGAAACAACTCCTGATTAATCAGCTGAGAGAACGACTAAAAAAACCAACACCAACAATGTTATACAACAAAGCACACATTATGTGATAATGGCAAGTGGCATTTTGAAGTTCTTTTGTGAAAAATGTAATTATCGAAGAATGTTCCACATAAATGTCACCAAAAAACACTAACACTAGCCTGCCATTCATTTCAGCCCACTATTCATTCATTGCCTCACTACCATCCATTTACTTTTAAATGTCACCTCATGGAGTGTTAGTGTATCTTCATCGTTTATATGACCTATTATCTATAGCCACTATATCAGATGATTTCTACCTATCCCGAATAGAAAAACTGAAACTGAGTGAAGTTTTAGAAACAGGTACCAAAGATCTAAGGGAACAACAAAAAGTTATAAAAGACTGATAGTTCTTTTTAAGCACTTGCCTTAATTCAAAGCAGCCTAATTTTAGTAAATGCAAATGCAAAATAAGGGTTTATTATGATGATATTTTGACACACTGGCAGGATTCTGCATTAATAATAAAAAATAATTATTATTATACTATATTTTTAAAAGCACCTAAAAAAAAACAGCCACAGCTGACACAAAGTGCTGTACAAAAAATACAGTACTTATAAAATGCAGATAATAATCAAATAATAAAATAAATAAATAATAATAATAAAATAATGGTAATCATAAATCATGCTTGAACAAATGCCATGGTATAAAAATTTGTTTTAAGTCGATTTTTAAACATGGACACTGTCACGGTTAGTCACAGGCGAATGTAGATCCATTTGCAGTTACAAAACACCTGGGGAAGAGACTTGAGTGCAATTAGTGTCCATGGTAACAAATAGGTGGGTGGGGTCAACAATTAACAGCAGGGAATGACAGCAGGCAGAAACAAACAAGAACACAGACAGACTCATTACAGACACAGTGCCTGTCTAATGTGAAGAGGCTAGTTGTTCCATAGCCCCTCTGAGGTTCCTCCTTGATTTCCGGGTATCAAGGAGCATTTGGTCAGCTGACCTAAGCAAGTGGGCAGGAGTGTAGGGATGCAGCAGTTCCGTGAGGTATGACGGGTGAGATTATTTAGCGATTTAAAAATAAATAAAAGAGCTTTAATTTGGACCATAAAGTACACAGGCAGCCAGTGTAGTGAAGCCAGAATTGGTGTAATGTGGTTATGTTTTTGTGCTTCATTTAAAAGGCGTGCAGCTGCATTTTGGACCAGTTGGAGGCGAGACAAGGAAGACTGGCTAAGACCAACATAAAGTGAATTACAAAATAAAGCCTAGATGTAATAAAGGCATTAATTACCTCTCAAATTGTTGCCATTATGCTCTATTCGGGTTTATGATCTATTTGGTGGATCAACAGAAAATAAATATTAGAGATGACTGCTTCGGTGTCAAATACTCTGTCCTGCTTAAACTTTTTTTTTTCAATTTCAATTCAATTCAATTTATTTGTATACTGTAGCACTTTTAACAATTCACATTGTATCAAAGCAGCTTTACTGAAGTACAGAAACAGAATAGAAAATAATAATAATAATAATAATAATAATAATAATCTCACTCACTCACTCATTTTCTACCGCTTATCTGAACTACCTCGGGTCACAGGGAGCCTGTGCCTATCTCAGGCGTCATCGGGCATCAAGGCGGGATACACCCTGGACGGAGTGCCAACCCATCGCAGGGCACACACACACACTCTCATTCACTCACACAATCACACACTATGGACAATTTTCCAGAGATAATAATAATAATAATAATAATAATAATAATAATAATAATTCATGTAAATATTGTAATTTGTACAACGGCTTATAATAGTGCAACCCAGAGTTCTCGAGGAACTGATGCATCTGCACAAACTCACCATAGTTCACCATATTCCCTGGATGGTCAGAAGGCCACCTAAGGTTACACTCCTTTTAACCAAAAGCAAGAATTATGAGAACAAACTGGAAAAAGACCAGGCATTGGTTTCTAATCTAAAACTGAATAGGTTACATTTTCTGTAGATTTTGCACCTTTATGTGTAATCTATAGAGAGTGTTGTATGTGAAAATCCCAGGATTTTAGTAATTTCTGAAATACTCAGACCAGCCTTGACAGCTCGACCATCTAAGCCATACTTAAAGGTCATAGAGATTATACCTTATCTTCATTTTGATGTTTAATGTGAACTTTAACTGATGCTCCTGACGTCTGCATAATTTTAGCATTGAACCACATGATTGGCTGATTCTATAACTGTATGAATGTTTAGGTGTATAGGTAGTTCCTATACAGTAGGTGTTCCTTATAAATTGGATGTTGAGTATAATCCTTAAATTTCCATAGACTTCAAAATAATTCAACAATTGACTAATAAGCATTTGTATGACCAGGTGTATAATGAAAAATGACTCAATAAGGTGATAGAAGGACTGGATTTGATTACAAGTGTTTAGTTGACATTTTGAAGCTGTTTATGGGAATTCTCAATATGTTGTCCAAAAAGATGTCACTGCAAGTGAAGGAGCCCATCATTAGGCTTAAAACAGAACACAAACCAAGAGACAGCAGAAACCATAGGAGTGGCCAAATCAACAAATAAAGAATCTGTCAAACATGTTGGAGGCAGTGTTTTTGGTATGATGTGACTACTGATAAAAATATGAAAGGTTGGATGATAGAAATATGAAATATGAAATATGAGCTATACTTTATGCTCAGTTTCTGTCAAATCCTGCAATATTGTGGTACCTCACAGTACAGTGTATACATGTGTTATGTGTGTAATTTAAAGTGATTGTGTTCACAGGAACTATATTAAATAACACTTTTTTAAGTAATGGACTCTTTTCGGAACATGATTAGTGATACAAAATTTGTTTGTGAGCTTTGCAAGACAGGACAACTTTACTCTAGGAAAATTTCATTATTCTTAGTGGAGAGTGGCTTTATTTATATAAATGATTATGTTTTTAAGGATAACAACATTGAAAGACATACAGAATTTGTCAACTATTGTTGGGTTGTATATTTCTTCAAAGAATGTATAATAGGTAACCCTAAATGAGATAATGAAAATCTACCTTTGTTATACAGAGCTCTGAACTTACTAGAAGGACCTGAGCATATTATAGAACAGAAACCAATTTACTATGTAGGATTAAATACATCCAACCTTTCATATTCTGAACAGCTTATCCTACACAGGAGTGCAGAGAGCCTGGAACCTCTGGGAGGGCACAAGGCATTGTCCACCCTTGATAAGGTCCCAGTCCATCACAGGAAAAAATCTCAGACACACTCATAGACCCATTTACTCACTACTACATCAAAATCTATCATCAAAATATGTATAACTTTTGCTTCAGTCTTCATTCTGACTATTTTTAGATGAGAACAAATAAATAAATTCTTTCTTTTTCAGAAACCACTTTATCCTGGTGAAAGTCATAAAGCCTGGTGCCTTGGGAACACTTTACACAAGGAGGCAGTACACCTTGACCATCGATCATAGGTCAGCATTCACACACAAATTTGCACACTCATTCACACCTACCAGCATGTTTTTGGGAAGTGAGATGAAATTAGGAACATCAGCGGAACATTTGACGCTTTGCACACTCAGTAACCTTGGCTCAGGGTCAATTTTAGTACCCTGGAGCTGTAAGGTTCAGCCCTACCTTCTGTGCACTGTGCTGTCTGATTTAACTATGTAACTATACATACATGAACATATATTATCCACCCATTTCTTTATTTATCTTAATATCTTTAACAAATAAACAAAAAATATGGAAAAATGCTTTAATTTTCACAACACAATGTTATCTGCTTTACCTTTAGCCAGGGTCATGGAAAGTGGGATTGACAGCAAAGTACAATTTTCTAGGCTCAGAAAAAGAAAAGTTCCTTCATGTAGTTTTTGCTGTTAGGGCCAGGTTTTGGGAAATTGATTATGGGTTTGTCTGTTACTTCTGCATGGAAACCTGTTGTGAATTTTAGTTTCCAATAAAAATAATATCCTCTTATTAGTTGCATTGTCTGGAATTGTTTGTTTTTCTTTATGCACTTCCCTGCTGTGCTTTTCTTTTCATCAGAAAGGTCTCTTCTACAGAATTTTTTGAGATTTAAAGCAGCATTAACAAGAACAGTAGGCCTCTCCTTTAAAGGTGCTTTAGATTTTGTACTCGTTCAAATAATCTGGAAAGTATGACTGACATGCAAAATCAATCGTGTAAGTCATGGCCTCAAGGTGAGTGTATTATGTAGTTCAGAACACTGTTTTTTGGGCTAGATTGCTTGCCTGGATGTGTTTAATTGCTTCTGCTGTCTTTATTTTTACAGTCAGTCACTCACCAACACCCCTTCATTCTACTATATCTAAATCAATTAATAAAGAAAACAAAAAAAAGGTAGACACTCAAAGCAGCCAGGAATAGGTACAGTGTGTGAAAGCAAACACTATGCTACCATAAAAATGGACAGCACTTTCCATGATGTTGAAATTCAGTACTAGTGAAGGACATAAATATGAAATACTGCCATTGCTGCTAGACATGTTTGCAATAGCAGTCTGTTGAAAGCATTTAACAGTTTGAATGGCCAGCAATACATTTTCATTTACAGCATTTGGCCCTTATCTAGAGTGACTTACAGAGGTGTCTATCAATGAGTACATTAATACCATCAATATAAAACTCTGTTGGGAGGCAAGATTGCAAGAGAAGGTAAAGTAATCCTTTGGATGAACCAATTTCACAGATACATATTATGTAGAAATACATGGTGGTGTAGACAGTCTCACACATTCTTTCAGCAACAAATCGATATAAACTGAATTTCATTTATTTGTTGCATTGTATGATGACCATCAAGGTGAATGACCATTCACTGTACTGAAATTCCATCCTGAAATTCTGACTAATATTGTAGCTTGAAATTGGAAGGTGTCATGCATGTGGAATAGGTTACATCCAATTGCTGGTTTATAAGGCGATATCCAAAACAGGCAAGGTCCAAGCATCAGGCAAACAACAACAACAACAACAAAGGAAATCAGTAGTCAATAATCCAGGCGTAGGTCAGAGGCAGGTAGCAACCATACATAAACGTGAAAAGCAAGCAAGGTCGAAACAAGGCAATAGACGGAACCGGTAATACGCTTAGAATGCAGACAAGCTAACAATACTTCGTGACATCCAAGAGTTCTGAGTGAGCTTAAATAGACCAGATAATTGCAAATAGGAATCGGGTGTGCTGAGTTGGTGGTGCAATGAATTGTGGGAAATAGAGTCCTGATGCTAAAGCACAGCACATCCTCTGCCGGCCAGCAGAGGGAGCCCTCATGGCTCTCATAACAGGGTGGTGGAGCGGAGGCGGAACAGGGGGCGGGGATGGCGGTAAAGGGCAGAGTGGAGCCGAAGTCCGGGGCGGAGCCGGCAGAGTAGGTAGACAGGGTGATGCTGTAGGTGAGGCCAGATAACAGAGATAACAGAGATAACAGGATTGTTATCAAAAATTGGAGAGATAACAGGAAAATTGGTTGGTTTAGGCCAGGCAGAGAGTACAGGGAACCCGGAAACGACCATCTTGGGCCAGGCAGGGAGTTCATAGTTGGCCATCTTCAAAGATAAAAGACATGCCTACTTTAAAATGAGGATCTCCATAGTGTCCATTAGAGTAGGACATTTCATCCTCGTTCGTGGATTCACTCACCGTAGGAAGCACCTGCTCAAAGGACATTGATAGAGACTCATCAACGTCAGTGGACTGTGGTGAGCTAACCTCAGCAGGCATTGAGTGCGTGGTGGTCACTGTGGGTGATATCAGGAATAATGTACTTGAAACAGTTCAAAGACAGGAAACTTGAGTGTTTCTCCTTAGAAGAACTGGAGTTGCTCTTGTGTATTCTTTGGAAATCCAGACTCTGATGCTCCTTGCTGACTGTCTGATCCCAAGCACATCTTAGCCATTAAGCTGCTGCGGTCACTGGAGGCCCAAGTCTCCTCAGGGGGTATGTGGTATGGTGTATGACCAGCAATGTTTGGACCAGATTCTGGAGAACTCAACTCCAAAGTCTTCTCACGTGGGCTAATGCAGACTTGGATGGATTGTCCTTCAGTAGGTGGATTGTCCCTCAGAGCGCCGTCGACACAACTAAACTCAGTGGGTGTAAGGTCCAGATTCACACTGTTCTTGGGATTATTGGTATTTCCAGAGGCCTCAGTGAACTTGGCTGGATTCAGTGAGTCATCTGTAGACTTCTCTGGACTCTCATACTGTAGCTGTTTTTTGGATCAACTTCACCTCCCGAATCCTTCCTCAGTGGGATACTAGAAGACAATTCATGTAACTGCTCATGCTCCATTTCCAGAAACCCTGTTGTCATATCCTCAGGTGAAGAGGTTTCTGAGGGTTTTGGATCTGCACCCACATCACTTGAGAGCTTCTGGTTTTGCTGCTACTTGTTAGATTTATTGATTTTTACCTTAATTGATTTTTCCTTTGTCATGCCACTGCTTGTCTTGGCTCTCAGCTCTTTTTGAATGCTTTTCTAACTTTGGCTCAATCTCTTTGGAGCACACCACATGACATTTGAGAAACTCCAGGTGCTTCAGCTTTTCTGCACCTTCCAGTGTCTTAGCTTGTGGTGTTGACCCAGGGAAAAGAACTTGTATGATCTGATCTACTGGGGTCTCATCCCGCTCTTGCAATGAAAAACCTTTTGTTTCATCAAGCAACTCAATTGGTTCAGATGCTTCAGCAGTTTCGGCAGATTCAGATGGTTCAGATGGGGCAGTGGGTCTGGGTGAATCAGCTGATTCTGATGATTCCATTGGTTCAGATGACTCAGCAGCAGATTCAGTAGGTTCAGATGGCTCGGGAGAGTCAGATGGTTCCGAGTCATGGATTTGGGAACTGCCTGGTGAGGCAGAAGAGCAGCAAGCATACCGTGGTTCCGTAGCCAATACAGGAGGCATGGAACTGAGAGAACATCTCTCTGTAGCCCTGGGGATCAATAAACTTGACATAACTGGATTTCAACTCTTAGACACCCGTAAAGACGTCATCTGGGGGTCCAGTAGACTAGACACTAGTAGTCGTGGCTTTGCAGGAACAGGAGAGGTAGGTGAGGCAGCCATTTTGTGGGGTGGCTCAGATGTGTCAGACATTTTGTGAAGTGGCTGGGATGCAGGATTGGCAGCCACTTTGACAACCGGTGCTGGGATGGTAACGGCCCTCTGAGGGACAGTTGTTGTCAGGACAGTGGCTCAACAGCTGGTGCAGATACGGTAGTAGCCCTCTTGAAAACAGATGCAGGTAAAACGGTAGCCATTTTAGGGGTAGGTACAGCCATGGCAGTCTTGCTTGTGAAGCATTTTCTTCTGATTGCCCTCCTAGACAAGGGTTCATGCATAGTAGCAGCCATTTTATGATCTGAGCCAGGCGTGTTGGTGGCAATTTTGGGAGTAGAGACCAGCATAGTGGCGGCCATTTTGTCAACGGATTTTCCATCCGGGTTTTCCCATAACTTCCATCGGGTTCGGCTTTCTATATTACCGACAAAACCCCAAAAGTCTTGCATTTCTGCTTGAATCAAAGGTTCATCCAAACAGTCATTCAAGTACAACTTTAGTTCCACGTCACTGAGGTTCAAACCAGCCGCACATGTCCAGAATAATTGGACAAAACAACTCACTGCTCGTCCTTGTTGGCAGAGAGACATCAAGTCGTCCAACCTGTCCCACCATTCTTCCTCAGTGGAGGGGGGCAACGCTTGAACTTGTATGCCGCTGTATCGGTACATGTCAGGGTACGGGAACACACCAATCAGAACAGGGAAATATCACTACTGAAAAAGGTGCCGGAAGACTGACTGGGAATGCTGGATTTGGTTGTTGGGTTTATGGCTGATGCAGTGATGAAACCAGGGGGATGAAATAAACTGCTGGATCTTGTCGGGCGAAGTATTGTGTCATGCACGTGGAACAGGTTAGATCCAAATGCTGGTTTATTAGGCGATATCCAAAACAGGAAAGGTTCAAGCATCAGGCAAACAACAACATCAAAGGAAATCCAAAAACTGTCAATAATCCAGGCATAGGTCAGGGCAGGTAGCAAACATACATAAACATGAAAAAACAAGGTAGTAGATGGATACTATGCTCAGCATGCAGACACACTAACAATACCTCATGACATCCAAGAGTTCTGAGTGAGCTTAAATAGACCAGGTGATTGCAAATAGGAAACAGGTGTGCTGAGTTGGTGGGAAAGAGATGAATTGTGGGAAATAGAGTCCTGATGCTAAAGTGCAGCACATCCTCTGCCGGACAGCAGAGGGAGCCCTCATGGCTCTCATAACAGGAAGGGGTTGACAATTAGTAACCTTTAGCTCTTTTACAAGACCACACATATAATAAATCATGTATTAAATCAATGCATAAATTATCAGTACAAATGCTAAAATTTTTTTTAGATTTCTTTTTATATATACAAAATGCTCTCTGAATTTTCATGCTTTCTGCTTTGTAAACATATTTTCTGTTATTTCTTATATAGAAAGAAATTAATTAAATATATATATTTTAAGGTGTGGTAGCTCTCAGAGACTGATTCACTGTATGACACTGTTTTATTCATACATTTGGATCATTTTAACAGAACAACACCCAATGAAACAAAAAGTATGAGATTGGATGAACATTGAAAGAATTGAGTTTCACAATGGAGTATGAATACATTTTGTACTGCAATCCAATACATTTTTAACAATTTGACTAAGGAGGTCCTGTGTTTATATATATAAAGAAAAAACAATTATTTCAAAAAGTATTTGAACTGTGATTAAAATGAAATTATAAGGTATGTGTAGTGTGTTTTCTGAAAGCTAGAAAGCTTGATCTGAGATACTGTACAGTATGTATC
Source organism: Tachysurus fulvidraco (assembly GCF_022655615.1). NCBI lineage: Eukaryota > Metazoa > Chordata > Actinopteri > Siluriformes > Bagridae > Tachysurus > Tachysurus fulvidraco. Next base: position 19,011,273 of record NC_062522.1, read on the forward strand.
AAGTGCTGAAGGGAAGGGAAGGAAAGGAAGGGAAGGGAAGGGAAGGGAAGGGAAGGGAAGGGAAGGGAAGGGAAGGGGGGAAATAATTATTAGTTTATGGAAGACATGTGACAAATGACATGGTGAAAAGGGTGGAAAAGCTTAAAGGCCACAAGTGAACCATTTTCAGATTTCCATATTTGCACAGTCATTTTAATAGATTTATTCATTCAACTCTGCTTGTGAGGTAGGAATACAAGACACCTGTCCTTTACAGGGCACCATGCACAAATATATTGGCTCTGTAACAGTATTTAGTCTTTGACCCAGTTGCATTGGGACTTATTGTAATACTTTAGCAAAAACCCTTATATTATCTGGCCCTGTAACTGTTAGTATGATTAGCAGTGATAAGCAGATCTATCATGCATATTCACACCAACTGTCACTAGTGTGATACTGTCATCAATGCAAAATTTTGGCTGTGCATAGGTTGCTTTAAAATTCCCTTCTATTAATTTGCATTGGATGAGGAAACAACCCTACCACTAAACCATCATGCATTATGTTTTGGCCACAAGTTATAGTAAAATAGGGGTGAATAAAAGGTGTTTCCTGAAGGTGTAACAGTGGTCACAACGAATGCATGTTCTCTGGAAACAGTGTAAGGCAGTTTTCATTGTGTCCTGCTTTAAAAAATTTGTAATTAAATAAATGAGTATATAATAATTTGCACAAATGGCATAATGTTGAACCCAACAAGACATCTCATTAAACAAACAGATGGAACTTGGCCTGTGAATGTAATTAATATTATAATATTTTACCTAGACAATAACCAGGATCAATTACATGTGTACACACTGCAGTGGAAACCACCTACACAAACATACTCATTTGTCTAACTGTCAGTATCATCAATGTCCATCCAGTGGTATAATGCCACAACATCCTTTTCCTTTATGTTCTCTATTAAAACAATTCTCATGACGGTGCTCGCTGCTCACTGTCTGTTTCATCATAAATACTTTTGTCTCTCTGTCACCCTTATAAAAACCTCTTCATCTACATAAACCTAGAGATGAATAATTCTTTCACACCCTGACCCTGTTGTAGCCCTAAGCAAAATTTTTCTCTTCACCCTGTTTTAATAGCCTGTGGTATTTTTGTAATACACCTCAAAACATTTAAAGTAGAATTAAGTGCCTTTAGAAGATATTCAGCTTTTAAATTTGAGAACATAGTGTTTCCTGCCCCGTTTCTATTTAAATGATCTCCTACCCACTCGTAGTCCATGTTGTGTTCCAAGCCCAGATATCACAAGACAGTTTTAACAAATCTATATCAGAATTGACATACTTTTGGCTACCACTAATGGTGACTAACTCCTAACATGCATCACATCCATAAACTGTCTTTCCAGCTAGACAGGATTTGTGTTCAGGTTTTTGGGCTTGGCTCTTGAGTGATAGTCACAGATCAGTACAGGCAGAGATCGGGGAAAGAGTCATTTTTACCACTGGAAAACAACTGACATTGAAATACGCAAAAAACTGTCAGACATTGTTCGTGACAGACAGACAGACAGACAGACAGACAGACAGACAGACAGATAGACGGATAGATAGATAGATAGATAGATAGATAGATAGATAGATAGATAGATAGATAGATAGATAGATAGATAGATAGATAGATAGATAGATAGATTCAGTAACCCACAGAAATGATCATTCATTTCATAAGCACATAACTTTGACTGATAAATAAAGCAAACATCCTTATCAAAAACAAAGGATAATCATGATAATAAACTTTACACAAATCAGTGTACATACTTTGGATTTGAGGGTAGGCTTTACATCTTTTGACATGTTTTGGTGAAAGTCCTTTACATCAAGTTTGTCATTATTGTGTTGTCAGTTTAGATTCCCAGTGTACAATCGCAAATTTCATTTAGACATAATGAAAGCAAAATAACGTATCCCTTATGATTGTAGTTCAGAATCCTTCATATTTAAAGCACTGGCTATGTCAAAAAAGATGTCCCTATATCCCCATTTTCAGATGATGGGGGATTTAAATTAGTTGGAATTTTTAAGGTCTTGGAATAAGTTTGCCATGCTTATTGCACAGCTGTTTCATCAGCTGAGGTAGAGAAGAACAGGGATCATCCATATATACCTTATATGGGGTTATAGCTCTGGTTAGCTGTGAATCAACAGGAAGGAAGGATGAAGTGAGTAGTCTGAGATTTGTGAAAGCAATGACAGAAAATTTGTGGGATCACAAGTTCCAATGCTTTCTGATCTCTGTCAACGACCAACAGTCTCAACTAATATTCTGAGAAAATTAGAAATAAAAACGGACAAAAATTATCACACAGAACTCCACCATCAACAACAACAGCTTACACCAGAAAACTAAAAAAAAATCTGATTCTAAAGCAATACAATTCATCCCAAAATCATTGGTGTGCCTTTTGTAAAGGCAAAATAGAGAGCAAAAATCTCCAGTTAGTGAAACACAGTCTCCACCTAGTGGGATAAATACTGATTCATTGAACGATCATTTTTAAAAGATTTTTCCCAGACGTGCAGGCCCAAACATGTCTGTGTTGTATGTCTAGCTTATGTCACTTAAAGCTAGGGTGAGCTTTTCTGAACTAAGTGTACTATTGAGGTCATTAAAACAACAGATACAGTAGTTATAATATATTTGTGTGTGTGTGTGTGTGTGTGTGTGTGTGTGTGTGTGTGTGTGTGTGTGTGTGTGTGTGTGTGTGTGTGTGTGTGTGTGTGTGTGTGTGTGTGTGTGTGTGTGTGTCTGTGTGTGTGCAGGTTTGTCTTTAATTTGCCAGGAAAATCTGTTACTCAATCAGTAAGAGAAATAAAAAAACGTTTTAATACATCAATTGTGACAAGGCAATGAGAACATTAACTTTTTTTTAGATGAGTATCTCTACTGCTCATAAATACAGATTTATGTAACTTATCTCAACAGTCCCCACTTCCAATCTACTATAGTATGGTGCTGCAACAGCACATAAGAGATTCTGTTGTCATCATTCTGTATTGTACATTACTTTTATTGTCTACAATCATTTTGTACTTGTACTGCAATTACCTGTCATTACTACAATTATTTATTTCAGTCTGTTCTTACCCAGGGAGATCTGGGATGAGTGTCTGTGTCCCTAAATTTAATATAATACATTTCAATTGTAGGCATCACTCTCCACTGAACAATTTCTGGAATACTACACCAACATTTTGGCCATTATTACATCACTAGATGTAATGATTAGTATGTACAGATACTAAGGAGTGTGATTACTAAGGAGTGTTTTCCTTTCAAAACAAACCCATGTAAGATGCAAAGAGCATTCAAGTCTAATGGTCTGTGATATGTATAAGTTAATGTAAAGGCAATAGATATATTCATATAAAAAAAAAAAGTTCTACAAAAATCACTGCTTTGGATTTTGTATGGAAAAAGTTCAACACTCTCAAAATTAAAACATGATGATATGGATATGAAAAATGCAGAGTTATTGATGAATGAGTGTTTGTCAGTTTCGTTTCATGTGTCACCTTCCAGTCACTGTGACTCGAAGAACAACCTGTTATTCATAGCCCAGCCTACTTCCAAAGCTCTGCCCTTGATTTCATAATCATGAGTGACGTGCCTGTCGTTAATCTGCCTACTGTTTAAATACGGAAGCATGCTGTATACAAACACTGATCTGACTGGCGAAAAGTGCACAAGCTTTACGCAATGACGTGGATACTGGTGCTCGTATTCATCGGTGTTCTTTCCCTTGTCCTTTTTCTCTACACAAGGCGAACGAGGTGAGTTTACTAACAGTACAAGTTCACCTGTGTGCTGCTGAGGTTACCTGAACTGCACGAGCAGAGATCCATACAACACATAATAATGTCCTGGAGATACAGTATCAGTGTCACGTGTTATTTACTAAGATGCAGTTTTGCATGGGGAAGAACGTGTGCCACGTTATTTTTACACTATTTTGTGATCATATTAAAGATCCAAACCAAAGTCATTATGCATTATGCCATAATAATGCTACTAATAAGTAATTGTATTTCAATTTGTTTGTTGTTTCTGAAGGCAAAATAACGAGCCTCCCCTGGATAAAGGCACAGTTCCTTGGCTTGGTCATGCCCTTGAGTTTGGAAAAGATGTTGCCAAGTTCTTAACAAAGATGAAAGATAAGCATGGAGACATTTTTACAGTAAGTGTTCCAGTTATTTCTATAGGTACTTTCTAAGCTGCTGTTCTTTTCTGTCTTATCTAGCAAATTTAACACTGCTTACAAAATATATTGCAGAAGTCTTCAGCCGGGGCGGTTCTAGGATTTCATCTTTGGGGGTTTTAGCCCTCAGTGAGAATTTAAAACAAGAAGAGTTTTATATTATATGACTACATAGTAAGCCAAAAGTTATGGTATTATTTAAAATGGCAAAAGTGGACACAAATTTTATGCATGATGTAATGATGCCAGTCTTGAATCAAATCAGTTCGTGTGCGTGCATTCTCTACAAACTGTGTGTCCAATGAATGCAGTCATTAATATAAAAATATGCACAAGACAACCAAATCAATAAATGTTATTTTTATTTAGTATTGATTGAATTGTTTGCATTAATATTTTGTTTGTGCTATCAACTCTGGTAATAAGAGTAGTAAAATTTCACTGCTTTTGGTTGCAGTCTTAGCGGTTTTCCGCCGATTAACGTTATAGATAAACGCCTCCAGCTCTGACTCTGTGCTTTTCCGTTCAAATAAAGCAAACAGCTGAAGACGCACTTTTGAAAGACTACAACGCACGCGCGTAAAAGCAAAGTAAAACAAAATCGCTCTTGGATCAAACTAATAAATTATTTTCTTTCCCATCGACGACATGTCCTTCATTTTAACGTAATTTTTCATTGTTTATTCATGAAAGTAAAAATTATACTTTTAGTTTTTGGGTGGCTGCAGACAGGGGAGCTGGAGCCACCCTAAAAAAAGGGACTAGAACCGCCCCAGAATACTTTTAAAACCGTCAAAAATTCCTTCTTAGTTTATCAGATTCAAGAAACACTAAACCACCTTTCATGTGAAACTCAACCAACATTTCAGGGTTTTTTTTTTCTGGTTGCAATCTAGATGCATCTGTAAATGTTATTTTGGTGGGTGACTGTCATAAAAGACATGAATGTTAGTCATAATTTCAGCTGAATTGCCATGAGATGACATCATGTACTTTCTGACAGAAAGTACACTGCACCAGAAAACAGTAGCTTGTCGAGTTTTTTTTTTTGATGTGTCACGCTTTTGAAGCGATTGCTTAAGAATTTCACAAAAAGATTTATTTCCTGTTTTGATTCACAGGTATGTGTGGCTGGTAACTATGTGACTGTCGTGCTGGATTCCAATTGCTATGATGCTGTGCTCGCAGACACCAAATCTTTTGATCTGACTCGCTACAGCCAGCTTTTAATGGACAGAATCTTCAACCTTCAGTTGCCTAATTATGACCCAGTATCTGAGAGAAACAAAGTAAAAGAGTAGGTGTTTGAGATTCAGCTTGATTCATCATTCTTTAAATATCACTTACTCACTCTTTAATTGTGCACATTGTTATGAAAAAAAATACTTTGAAGACCTTATATTTATAACAGAAGATTAAAAAACATACAACAGTTCATATATATATATGAATGTGTTTTGTGTGTTTTCAGATACTTTAAGAGCCCCAATCTGTCTCAACTATGCACCGCAATGCAGAACAATCTCCAATTCCTCATGGATTCAGCAAATACACAGAACTCAACAGAATGGAAAAAGGACAGTCTGTTTGACTTCTGTTACAGCTTGCTCTTCAAGTATGTTAAATTTTACAGTATTATGCAATCAAAAGAGAAGAGAAGATCCTATATATTCTGCTTACCAACAATTAGAATTATTGTGCCACCCACTCATACCTGCGGAAACCAGTGTGTTTACCTAAGAATTTGCAGGGTGTGTCTTGGCTCTCTTACAGGGCTTATTGGGCTATCTTAGGTCACCAAAACTATACAGATGTGTACTGTTGCATTGGACCTTCTAACCGCATTATATATGTTTGGAATTTTGATATATTTTTTCTCTCTTTAGGGCTGGATATCACACCCTGTTTGGTACAGAGAATGATAACAGTGCTAAATTCACTGAGGTTTATGAGGAGTTTCGGCGGTTTGACAAGATTTTACCAAAAATGGCAAGGCGTTCTGCACTTAGAGGTATTTTGAAAAACTCTTGAACTCTAATCTTTCTCATAATTATTAGTAAGAAGGTAGAGAAAACAAGAAGGTGTTCCTTTTCTGGAACATTAATCTTCACCTAATTGTTCATGTATATCTGTGTGTGTGTGTGTGTGTGTGTGTGTGTGTGTGTGTGTGTGTGTGTGTGTGTGTGTGTGTGTGTGTGCACGCACATGTGTGCGCATGTAAATGCATGTTAGATGAGTTGAAATTTGCCAGCTCAGCACGAAAGCGACTGTGGGAACTGTTGTCTCCAAACTGTATTTCCACGAAATCAGTGACCCAGTCTTGGATGCAGACCTACGTTCAGCACCTAAAAGAGCAAGGCTTGGACACAGAGACCCAGCGGCGAGCCCTGCTTCTGCAGCTGTGGGTTACACAGGTGAGCAGAGTCAATGTGGTGTCTTCACATGTACACAGACACATGACCAAACTAATATTGTATTTTTTTCACTAATAACTCTTATGTGTGTGACAATCTAGGTTAGATTTTAGATGATGTAAATTTCTGGCCTCAGTTCATTTTTCCTGGCATTGATATAGGGGGCTGGTATGTGTGAAATTGACAAGTGATTGTGAAAGATAGTGAGTACAAGAGAGATTGTAACAGAGCTATATGAACTTTCAGCCTCAAGGATATGATGCAATAGTTGTGAACAGTGAAAACTACAGGCACAAATGTTTCCATTTTTTGTAGTCACCGACAATAATGTCATATTTGAAGATATTTTTAGTATGACTGCTGGTTGTTCTTCTGTCTGTCCACACACCCTGAAAAACATGTCACTGTCCTTGATGAATGAGGAGGAGATTCACCCACAGTAATGATGTACATAATGTATGTAACTATACTACATACTGTATATATTACATGTAAAATGATTAATGTATATAAGTATATAAGTAATCAGAGAATGAATTACAGGAATAATGTTACTAGAGTTGGTAAGACAGCTTCTGTTTTCTATTAGCTGTGTCTGTTTTTTAGAATTATTTTTTCTGTTGGTGGTAAATGCAATGTATAGACTGTGTTTGTGTGTAGGGTAATGCTGGCCCTGCAACATTCTGGTTGCTGGGCTTCTTGCTCACACACCCAGACGCTTTGAAAGCAGTGAAAGTGGAGTTGTGCAGCCTACAGCACTGCCCCTCGGACAAGAGAGAGGAAACGCCGGTGTTAAGTATGTTTCAGTGGTGGTACGTTTAGTCATTAAGAACAACAAAGCTTGTTGTACACCCTTAAAGAAACTTGTATAAGTAATTGTTGAGCTATATTTTTAATATTATGGTAAAATAATTGCCATGAATTACTGAAATTGCTTATTTTTATGTTATTATATAATAATGCCTGGATCCTTTTATTTTCTTCCAATAATAGTTTTTTTTTCATTTGTGTTTGGTGTTACAGACAGTGTTCTGAAAGAGACGCTGCGCCTCAGAGCGGCTGCTCTCATCACCAGAGATGTGATGCAGGACAGAAGGATTAAATTAAGCAGCGGTCAAGAATTTGTTCTACGGCAGGGAGATCGCCTCTGTATCTTCCCTTTCCTCAGTCCACAGATGGATCCTCAGATTCATCATGAGCCAGAGGTAAAACAACCTGCTGTCCTCTTCACATTTTTTTTGTTCTCTAAGCTTTATGTATTGATTGCTTTAGCAGTCAAAGGCATTCAAATTCAGATAAAGTTATCGGTATATCTTTCTTATTTTTCATTGCAAATGTTTATAATCCGTCAGATCATCAATAACAATGCTTTAAAAGCTGATGGGATCAGTTTATAGGTCTCAGGTGTAGTATGTCAGGAATAACACCATGGTCGTGTGATGCGTCTCAACATGCAAACCGAGTGCCTAGCAATCTCAAAGTATATTATTTGCTCTCCCTCTTTCTCTCTTATACGCTCTCTGTCTAAAAGAATAAAGTTTGACTGCTTACAAAGAAAGCAACAGCATAATCATCATATGTTTTACTTTTGTAAACAAGTTTTTATTTATCTGTTTATTAGTCTTAGATTATGTTTATTGTCCACACAAAACCCTGTGTACGAGCTTTTACTATAGACACAATAACGTTTCTAATGGTCATGTTATAGCCAGTACTACCTTTTGAGGCATGCTCTTGTACTAAAATAATGCACATATCCTTCTGACCAAATCAGATTCAGGAATTCAGCTGTGTTGTGGTGTAATTGTATAATTGAGTAATTGAGAGGCATGGTGTTGTGTCTGTTGTTAGTTGAGGATTCTGCAAAGCATCTGGTTCAAATTACCACAGAATGGAAATAAGCAGTTCAAAGAGATACAACACAGATTTAATTACAAGTAATTAATATACTTGTAATTAAATCTGTGTTGCATCTCTTTGAGCTGGGGAGTATTTGTAGTTTTTCTCTCTCTCTCTCTGTCTCTCTGTCTACATCTGTCTGTCTGTCTGTCTGTCTGTCTGTCTCTCTCTCTCTCTCTGTCTGTCTCTGTCTCTCTGACTCTCTCTCTGTCTGTCTGTCTGTCAGTTCAAAGAGATGCAACACAGATTTAATTACAAGTAATTAATATACTTTAGATGTTAAATGAAAATAAATATTAAATAGAGTAATAGAGTAATAGATCATAAATTACTTTCTCATACCTATATTTATGAGCATACGTAATAATGTTTTGCTATGCACATAAAATCAAAAATGAATCACATAAAATCATGTCAAATAATCAAACCGAGATGTCGTAAATAATTTGTACGTAATAGTAACTGAGTGCTGGATTACATTAAGTCTGTAAAAGCCGTAAAGCAAATCGACAGAGATGTCTAGGATTAGGCCTGCAGTTATTAATCCAAATGAATGGAGAGAAAAACAGAAAGGAGAGAAATTAGTTTGTAACAGCCACTGTCTCCTTTAACAAATAGGAGATTTGGACCAGGCCTTTAGCTGCTATATGTGCTGAATTTGCATGTTGCAACACCGCAAGGCATCATTTTACATGGCTTACATGAACACCGTACTTTCTACTGATTAGTACAGTATTAGGATGATTTAGCATGGATTTCTCAGACATTCCCAGTTTTGCCAAAATGATTATGATGTGTTGCATACACCAAAAACCAACATACTGCATGTCAAGCATGTCATATAGTCACCATAATCTTTGAGATGCAGTGAGTTTTCTTCAGAATGATCAGATGCTTTCCAAAGGAATTCTGTAAGTTTATGTATCTGCTGTTTCAGAAATTTAAGTTTGACCGCTTTCTAAACTCTGATGGAACTGAAAAGAGCATGTTCTGTAAGGATGGGATGCAAATGAAATATTCTACCATGCCATGGGGAGCAGGAAGCAATTTATGTCCAGCGCATGAGTTTGCTATTTACACTTTAAAACGGTGAGTATAAACAAGCCATAGTTTCTACACTAATTATATGCTTTAAACAGCTGAAATAAATAAAGCATCTCTAACATTATTATTATTTATATTTTTAATCCTTACCATTTATACTATGCCATTAATGCCATAGTTCTTCTCAACATAAATGAAAATGAAAAGACTATTTCAGGATTTTTGCGCCAGATTATAATTTTTTTGATTACTATTAATTTCTGGTCTCCTTAACCTACCCCTTTTAGGGTTGTGCTCATGATTCTGACACAGTTTGACTTGGAGCTGTGTGATTGTAATGCAAGCATGCCACCAGTGGACCCCAACCGTTACGGGTTCGGAATGCTTCAACCAGCTGGGGATTTGGAAATCCGCTATAAGAAAAAAAAATTAATTAAATAGTTAAATAATGTCAAACTACAGTCAAAACAGTTTTATAAAAAAAATAAAAAAATAAATAAAGTATCTTAATTTTATATAGGAATCTGCTATTATTTGTTCTTGCGTTTATTGTACAGTTTTTATATCACCTGTTTTTTTTTTTTTGTTTTGTTTTATTTAAACAGGTCATTCATTTGTAATGTACATTTTAAGATCCTGTAACAATGACAGTGCTCTGTGATTTTACTTTTGAAAAATAAATAAATAAATGAGTGTCATATTCTAATTGTGAGTGCATCCTTCAGCATAAATTATCAAGGTGAAACTTATAGGCAAACTTTATAGATTCACCAAGAAAACTTAACAAATCTCAAACACTTTTCGGTGAGATGAGCTGTTCTCATTCAAGCACTTAAATGATTTAAACACACAGTTTATTCTCATAATCTATGGCAGTGAACCAGATTATGTCATACAAAATAGTGATTAAGGTATTAATTGTATCCCATTCATAACACAAACCTTAAGCTTAACTACTGTACATACAGTGGTGTGAAAAAGTGTTGGCACCCTTGCTGATTTTTTGCTCGTTTGAACACTAATGTTTCATATCATCAAACTAATAAATATTAGTTTGAAATAAATATTCTAAATATTAGTCAAAGATAACAAAAGTAAACACAACATGCAGTTTTTGAATGGTTTTTATTATTAAGGGAAAACAAAATCCAAACCAAAATCCAAGGTCCTGTGAAAAAAAGCGTTTACCATAACATAACTTTACTGTGCTTTTTCACACCTGAGTTTAATTTCTCTAGCCACACCCAGACCTGATTACTGCCACACCTGTTCACAATCAAGAAATCACTTAAATAGGACCTGACTGACAAAGTGAAGTAAACCAAAAGATGCTCAAAAGCTGAGATCCAAAAAAATTCAGGAACAAATGAGAAAGAAAGTAAATGAGATCTATCAGTCTGTAAAAGGTTATAAAGCCATTTCTAAAGCTTTGGGACTCCAGCAAGCCACAATGAGAGTCATTATCCACAAATGGCAAAAACATGGAACAGTGGTGAACCTTCCCAGGAGTGACCAGCCGACCAAAATTACCCCAAGAGCGCAGAGATGGCTCATCCAAGATGTCACAAAAGACCCCACAACAACATCCAAAGAACTGCAGGCTTTACTTGCCTCAGTTAAGGTCACTATAAGAAAGAGAATGGTCAAAAATGGCTTGCGTGGCAGAGTTCCAAGATAAAAACCGAAAACATCTTGATGATCCCCAAGGCTTTTGGGAAAATACTCTGTGGACTGATGAGACAAAGGTTGAACTTTTTTGGAAGGTGTGTGTCCCATTACATCTGAAAAAAGAACATCATACCAACAGTAAAATATGGTGATGGTAGTGTAATGGTCTAGGGCTGTTTTGCTGCTTCAGGACCTGTAAGACATGAGGTGATCCTGAAGAACATTGTGCGGCCATCTGTTCGTGACCTCAAGCTGAAGCTAACTTCGGTTCTGCAGCAGGACAATGATCCAAAACACACCAGCAAGTCCACCTCTGAATGGCTGAAGAAAAACAAAATGGAGACTTTGGAGTGGCTTAGTCAAAGTCCTGACCTGAATCCTACTGCGATGCTGTGGCATGACCTTTAAAAGGCAGTTCATGCTTGAAAACCCTCCAATCTGAATTACAACAATTCTGCAAAGATGCATGGACCAAAATTCCTCCACAGCGCTGTAACATCAATTGCAAGTTATCGCAAATGCTTGATTGCAGGTCTTGCTGTTAAGGGTGGCCCAACCAGTTATTAGGTTTAGGGGGCAAGCACTTTTTCACACAGGACCATGTAGGTTTGGATTTTGTTTTCGATTAATAATAAAAACCTTCATTAAAAACTGCATTTAAAAACACTTTTTCACACCACTGTACATAACTTAATAAATTAATTTGCATGTATGAAAGATGATGTTTGTGTACATTAACAGACAAAAAAATCCTCATCCACTTTGGTTTGACATTGATTGCAAACATCATTTGCTTATTCTCCTTTTTTTTTTTTTTACAGAGCCTATAACCATGGACACATGAGGTTTTTATGCCAGCTGCTTTTGCTGGTCCTCTGGTCATTATATGAAACCCCTAATACATAATAAGGAACACTGGTTGTTTGTGTCTGATTTCAGCACTATAGCATTCATTCCCCCCATAGGTGCTCTTTCGACAACAGATATTTTTCGGGGTAAAATATGAACTGTGTATTTCTTCTCAGAAACTAATGAGCCGGTGGATGCTGTTCGCCATTTTGGCCGAGGTCACTGGGCCGTGGCGCAGGAGGGAGGAACACGGTTTGCAGGCCAGTGAAGGGTTAATATCAGATCCAGCCTTCTGCACACTAAAAAAAACCCCGCCGCGAAATCAGCTCCACGGATTTACCGCTGGACTTGTTGATTTGTTCCTCTTCCTATGAAAAAAAGGAATCGGCGGTTTGTTGTAGCGAGCAGACAAATATGTCCAGACTGAAAGATAGCGGTCCTCCACATGGGCTTTATTTAATACTAGACATGGGAATAAAGCAGTGACGCTCCTCTTTCTTGTGTTCCTCTTCATTTATGGGCTTTTCCATCATTCTGAGCCTTCAGCTACTGAGGTATGTTTGTGATGAATCTCTAGGCATTCTTCTTCTTCCTCCTCCTCTTCTTCTTCTTCTTCTTCTTCTTCTTCTTCTTCTTCTTATTATTATTATTATTATTATTATTGTTGTTGTTGTTGTTGTTGTTATTAGCTGTTATCAATACAGAACAATAATCCCCAAACAGAGATCAAATCCCTACTGTTTCCGTCTTTAGCATTAGTCTACTTTAATTAAAGAACATTTGTTTTCGTGCTCACTTTGGTTTGATCGACATCCTGATTTCTCTCTAAACAATGCATTTGAATAAAAAGAGCATAATCAGGAAACGTGTTTAAACTGATGGCTGACTGATCGATGCCACTCAAAACACTGGATTGTGTGCTGGATCATTTACGCGACCGAATTTCTTAGTGGATTTAACAAAGTATACAAATGTGTTGCATGGTGCTTTTCTCCTGTTTTTATAGGCAGTGCAGACCGGGCTGCGGCTGCGCTGCGGCTGCGCTGTGGCTGCGGCTGCGCTGTTGGACAGCTGATGACTATTTAACAACAGAAAATTGCTTCTGGAATGTTATGTTTCTCCTAAAACATTCAGTAGCAAAAACCCACCAGCCTTTCTACACATAGGTTACCGAATAACGGGCATGTCCTCAGAGGAGACGGATGTTTTTATTACCAAAAATCAACACGTGTCCTGAGCAGCTGCCTTCTCTAATATATTATTACCACAGGCTCTGGTTAATATAACTTCCTGCACATAATTAAAAGCACAAGTTGTACAGTACTGCCGGGTTTTACAGTAGTGCATGAGTCATTTCAGCCTCGTGCCCGTTACGCGCATTATTCCATCTAGACGCGTTCCTTGCTTGACTCTGGGTGCACGTGCACTTCTAGTTCGCCTGGAAATCCCTAACTATTTGTTGTTATTAAACGTGTACTAACTGTGTGACTTGTTTTTCGTTTTGATCCTAGCCATGGATGAACGCGGTTCCTACATCGAGAGGTAACGCAGGTTCTGCGGCCCGCCTGGAGTAAACCATAGCCTAGGAAACTGCGGCCGAATCAACAATGGAGAGATCTGCCATGATCAGTAAAACAGGCTCTCGCTCTGCGGCCTCTCTACCCCCGGAGCCGGTGGACATTATCAGGAGCATGTCGTGTTACCGGCGTGTGCGTCTAAACGTGGGCGGTCTGCCGCACGAGGTGCTTTGGCGCACACTAGAGCGCCTGCCGCGCACGCGCCTGGGCAAACTTCGCGCGTGCACGACGCACGAAGCGCTCATGGATATTTGCGACGACTATAACCTGGACGAGAACGAGTACTTTTTTGACCGGCATCCGGGCGCGTTCACGTCCATCCTGAACTTTTATCGCACGGGAAAGTTGCACATGATGGAAGAGATGTGCGCGCTGTCGTTCAGCCAGGAGCTCGACTACTGGGGCGTTGACGAGATCTACTTAGAGTCGTGCTGCCAGGCGCGTTACCACCAGAAAAAGGAGCAGATGAATGAGGAGCTACGGCGCGAGGCTGACACACTGAAGGAGCGCGAGGGCGATGAGTTGGATAATGCGTGCTGCTCGGAGAAGCGCAAGAAACTGTGGGACCTACTGGAGAAGCCTGGATCTTCTGTAGCAGCCAAGGTAGCTATAAGAGTGGGAGCCTATTAAAAGATTAAAAGTGTATGTCTGTGTAGGAATTAACATCAGACTGACACACAGACACACACACAAACACACACAAACACACACGCGCGCACAGTGCCAATGCCTTATACTTGAGCACTGCTCAGCTGATGACCTGCTTAATTGTGGTTGAAGTCTTGATATGAACTATGGCTGAGAGTTTTTCTTTTCTTTTCTTTCAAGGCACTTGTATCCAATAATGTCATTTCCTAATACCATTAGGCCTGATTCCAGGTCAAATCATGCTCTCTGCCAAGGTAAAATCGCAACGTCCACATATCTGTTGGACAGTTGGCACATTTATAGCCTGCCAATTAGCTTAAAAGGGCAAATAAAAAAGTGCAATTCTCATTTACTCCTGTTGTAGAGGAAATCACGTCACAGTTCTCTGGCAAAGGGATTAATTGATAGTGTATTTTTGGGGTAAATAGTGAAAAATTTTGAATGGGAATTCTGCAGCTTGATCCATTTGAGCAATGGTTACCAGTTTTTTTTTTTTTTTTTTTTTTTTTTTTTTGCCTGTTTTAAGTTAGTTTGGAAACAGGATAACTTTGTTACAGCATATGATAAACTCATTTCATTGTCACGCATAACTTAATATGTTGCTTTGAGCTAAAACATTATAAAACACTAACGATGTACTTTCTTGGAAATACATATATTTTAAAATGGACAGCACTCCCAGGTGTGTAGCAAAATCATTTACAGTGGGGTGGTGTTTTGATGGTGACCGTGGGGGTTGGAATATGGGACAAAATACTAACCTACATCCAGAGAAAATTATATAATATAGCTGCCCTGTCTGTGTAGGGCACTAGTAGGATCCTCATTTAACAAGAAATACATACAGCTTAGCAACATTTGTTTTTAACCTAATAAGGTACAAAAAAAATCATAGCTAACACATGACCCTACATGTAACACATAACCCTACTTTATATGTTATGTGTTATGTGTAGTAATGTGGTAACCAAGTGGTGAATGTGTTGGACTATTGATTAGAAGGTTGAAAGTTTGAATCTGACTTTGAATTTCCACTGCTTGGTCTCTACGCAAGGTTCTTAACCCCAATTGCTTAATTGTCTAAAGTGAAATGTAAATGTAAGTCGCTCTGGATTAGGGTGTCTGCAAAATAGCGTAAATGTTATGAACAGGGGCGATTCTAGGGTCAGAGCTTTAGGGGTGCTGATCACCCAATGAGCCCCACTGCTGCCACCCCCCCCCCCTTTTCACACAAAAACACAAAATATGTCTATTGAAAAATAACTTTATAATTTTAACATTGATTCAATTAACTCCAAAATCCAACATCCAGTACTCCAAACTCCAAAATCCTGTTTCGATTCCCACCTCCGCCTTGTGTGTGTGGAGTTTGCATGTTCTCCCCGTGCCTCGGGGGTTTCCTCCGGGTACTCCGGTTTCCTCCCCCAGTCCAAAGACATGCATGGTAGTTTGATTGGCATCTCTGGAAAATTGCCCATAGTGTGTGAGTGAATGAGAGAGTGTGTGCTCTGCGATGGGTTGGCACTCCGTCCAGGGTGTATCCTGCCTTGATGCCCAATGACGCCTGAGATAGACACAGGCTCCCCGTGACCTGAGAATAGTTCGGATAAGCGGTAGAAAATGAATGAATGAATGAATAATAATAATAATATCAAGAAGAAGAAGAGAAAAAGAAGAATTGACTTACAATGGGTGGAGCTATGTGTGGGCCAGGGGTGGCCAGTGCCACCCTAGTGTAGTTACACCCATTAAGCCTTGTCTGTAGAGTTTCTTATTGTGATATCTCAATCTAGTTTAATGTCAACTTTTTAAAACTAATTTATATCAATATACATGTAGGGGGACCTCTTCATTCCACTGGCCATGCTTAATTTATGAAACATAGGATGGCCGTTATTCATTAGTTGTCATGGACAGTAGTTGAGTCCTGGGATATATAGGACACAGCGGTGCTCCAAGCTCTTCATGTAATACAGTAGCATTGGATGTCATCATAACCTAGTGTCAATAACGCATGAGTTGTGGTTAGACCCTGGGGACTCAGGTCAACCTCATAACAAACATCTTGCTCATAATACTGTTATTATGCATTAATTAGTTGTTTAATCATCCTAATTACTCTAAAGTGCAGTCATGGAACTTCCAATGTCATGATAGATAATATATATATATATATATATATATATATATATATATATATATATATATATATATATATATATATATATATATATATATATAATAATAGAGAAACAAGAAATGATCAAAGTTAATATTACAGCTGCTTAGTAAGAAACTGTATAGAAATAGGTTAATGTTTCGAATGGGAATTTAATTATATTTATATTAAAAATCTATTCTATCTGGTCTCTGTTCTTTTTTTTAAGGGACATAAAAGATAAGTAAAGAAACGTTTTATCTGTGATTTGCATGAACAATTTTAATTGGTTAATTCAAAACTGCAGGTGATTAGTCAACACTGGGCTTCTTTCTCAGCTACACTTAAAAGAACGATCAATGTAACAGATGGGTGACATTGCTTTTTTTTGTTAGAACTTTTCCTGGCTCTTAGTACTTCCTCCAATTCCCTTCATACACTCTGTGTCCCAATCTCCCTCCTTCTAGTCTTTTACTCGGCACCTCCTGCTAAATGTCAGCAAAATGTCACATTAATTATCTTTCATGAGACTTCATGTCCCATTTTGTTTTTCCCTTTCCACCTTCTTTCTGTCCTGTCCATATTCAGACCAGCTCTGTCTACATCTGCCTCCAATCACATTTTGCTGCATGGCTCCACCACACAATGTGATTACAGCTGACCACTGGCTATCTCTGCAAATTGCTGTCAGCTCATATTTCAGCACCGCACAAATGTTTTTTCTTCTTTACATGACAGAATCTTGACCATTACTGGACACTATTAAAGTTTTTGCTGGAGAGTAGCAATATTGTGGTTTTCATTAGGGCAAACTAATACAATGCATATGCATATAATTGTATATGTTAAATTCTGTGATTGAATAAATGTCAGGGCCAGTCAGGAGCTGGTGCTTCCTGTACCATCAAACTCTCTGGCTCCACTATGGAGTGTAATTGTAGAATTGGAATCTCTTGGTAACAATATCATTTAAGCAAAAGAGCCCATTTGCACTTGCCAGTTTTCCACATCACTTGTAGATCCCACTTTCACAGACATCTGCACTGTCCTGATTGCACCATTGTAGAGTTCCGGTAGCTGAATCTCTGTCAGCAGGCTAACTGTGAATAAGCCAACTTGAAGAATTTATGTGCATGGTGTAGAGTGTAATCCAGCCTTGTGCTGGTTTGATTATGGACATACCTGCCTGTCATATTATTGTGCGAGTAGAGTTACATGTTGAGAGCTCGCCCAGTATTAATTCCATCTTGTTGATGTGTTCTGCACCCAAACCAGTAGGGAGAGATTGGAAGTGTCTGCCTGTGTGTCCCCTTTGCCCCCTGCCAACATACTGATCCCCATTCTGGCCCAACCCATCCCCTGTATGATGCTATAATGACAAATATCAATTATATCCCCATCCTGATTACAGTCAGAAAAATTTAAGCTGGCTTTATTCAATATTTCATAGCAAATAGCTTTGCTTCATGGACCAGGACAAATAAACTACTAGCTTTAGAGAGTTATCTCTAAAAATAGGGTTCTAAAATCTAATTGCTACATACATTAATTGCATTCATTGCATTACACTCACCAAACGTTATCAGGTATATTTTACTAATAGCCTCCCTTTGCTCCTAAAATAGTCTCAATTCTTCATGGATTCCAAAATATGTTGAAAACATTCTCCTGCTATTTTGGTCCATATTGACATGATTGAATTAGGCAATTTCTGTAATTTTTACATGCTGCAAATCCACCATTCTATGACATCCCAAAGGTGTGCTATTGTATTCAGAGCCAGTGACTGGAAAGACCACAGAAGAACACTGAAGGTATTGTCATGTTCATAAAACCACTTTTCACACAAGAAAAGTTGGGTTCATGGACATTCTGTTTGCAACAAATTCTGACCCCAGCAGCTATGTGATTCATCATATACGGTTTTTCAAGTCTTTTTTTACTAGAGTGTTCAGTTTTGGTGAGAGTGTGCTCACTGCAGGTCCAGCTTTCTGTTCTTGGCATATACAGCTGTTTTAAAATGGTTAGCACTCGTAGGTGTGTAGCAAAATCATTTACAATGGGGTTGCCAGGTTTGGTGTTTTGATGGTGACTGTTGGGGTTGGAATTAGCGACAAAATACTAACCTACATTCAGAGAAAATTATATAACATAGCTGCCCTGTCTGTGCATGCTGTACGCACCAAATTCTGACCCCAGCAGCTATGAGATTCATCAAATCAGGTTTTTCAGGTTTTATGTCTTGTTATACTAGAGTGTCCAGTTTTAGTGAGTGGGTGGACAATGCAGCTTCAGCTTTTTGTTTTTGGCTAAGAGAAGTGGAACTCAATGTGGTCTTCTGCTGTTGTAGTCCATCCACCTCAAGGTTCTTTGTATTATGCATTCTGAGATGCTTTGTTGTTCACAATAATTTGACAGACTGATTACCTTAATAACTGCTATGTTCTGTCAGCTTGAACCAGTCTGGCTATTCTTCATTGATCTCTAATTTCAGCAAGGCATTTCCATCCACAGAGCTGCAGTTCACTGGATGCTATTCTTTATTGCAGTGTTCCGAGTAAACTCTACAGACTATTTTGCATGAAAATCCAAGGAGATCAGCAGTTATAGAAATACTCAAACCAGCCCCTTTATTGAGACAGAGAAGCACTGAGTGTTGATACTGCCAAGATGAAAATTAAATGTGCTGAAAAGTGCTGATACTGTTCTTTACTGAGGATGAGAATCACTCAGCATTCTTATACTGCACTTTACTGATGGTGACACTACTCAAAGTGCTGATATGGTACTCTGTTGAGGATAATAGCCACTCAGAGTATTGATACTGTATTCTCATACTTTAGAGGATTTATCATGGTGTTCTAGCATCAAAACTGTCTTTGTGTTCTTGGTTGTTATAACAGAACCAATATGGTCTGTTCTATCCTTCATCAATCCCTTTATTCACATATATTCATTATATATAGTATAACACTCAATATCTTTGACTCTATTTTTTCAACTCACTGGAAAGACTAGAATGTTAAACTGGATGATTGGGCAACCCACACAGAATCAAGAAGTGACAGCACTGCTTTTGATACTCAGCCAGAAAATAAGTAAATCACCCTGGCTGTTGAGAAAAGATAGAAGTAGAACTATTATCCTTGATAATCATATATAAATTATAAATACAACTGTTCAAATGTTAAAGTTAGAAATGCTGGAGTGCTGCATTGGGTAGCATTGGTGCCTCATAGCTCTAAGGTCCAGGGTTTGATACTGAGCTCAGGGTCTGAGTGGTGTATTGTATGGGTTAGTGTGGGTTGTCAGATTGTCTTAGCTAAATTGTATCTAGGTGTGAATGGGTGTAAGTGGTGGTTCTGCATGAAATTTGCTGACTTCAGATCCAAGGTGAGCCTGACCATAATAAAGCAGTTACTGAAAGTGAGTGAACATATCATTAAATGTGATTTAAGCATTGACATCTGACCAGTGTTGTATAAAGTATTAGAAAGCAATACTTGAGTAAAAGTACAAGTATCCTACTAGAAAAAGACTTTGGTAGAAGTGAAAGTCCCCTTTTAGAATATTACTCAAGTAAAAGTCTTAAAGTATCTGATATTTACTGTACTTAAGTATCAAAAGTAATTTTCTGATATTTAATGTACTTAAGTGTTTGAAGTAAAAGTAAAAAGTAAAAATTCAGCGATTTTCGGTAGGCATAAGAGCAGGGGCGGTTCTAGGATTTCATCTTTAGGGGGTTTTAGCCTTCAGTGAGAATTTAAAACAAGAAGAGTTTTATATTATATATTAGGCTATATGACTACATAGTAAGCCAAAAGTTATGGTATTACTTAAAATGGCAAAAGTGGACACCAAAATTTTATGTATGATGTAATGATGCCAGTATTGAATCAAATCAGTTCATGTATATGTGCATTCTCTACAAACAGTGTGTCCAATGAATGCACTCACTCACTCACTCACTCACTCACTCACTCACTCACTCACTCACTCAGTTTCTACCGCTTATCCAAACTACCTCGGGTCACGGGGCCTGTGCCTATCTCAGGCTTCAAGACCAAATCAATAAATGTTATTTTTATTTAGTATTTTATGGATTGTTTGCATTAATATTTTGTTTATGCTACAAATCTGGTAATAAGAATAGCAAAATTTCACTGCTTTTGGTTGCCGTATTTGCAGCTTTCAGCCAATTAACATTATAAATGCTTCCAGCTCTGAGTGCGCATGCATAATACAACGTGCGTAATACAAACTAGGAGCAGTGATTCGCCAAACCTCCCTTATTGCAGTCACACACATTTATTCTGATTTTATTTTGTAGTAACGAGTAACAAAGATGCTTATTGGAAATATAACGGAGTAAAAGTATACATTTTATCTAGGAAATGTAGGGGAGTAAAAGGGAAAGTTGACATAAATTTAAATAGCGAAGTAAAGTACAGATACGTGAAATTTCTACTTAAGTACATTAACGAAGTATTTGTACTTTGTTACATTACAACACTGCATCTGACATACATTGCTTAGTCCTTTGTTGCAAAACACACAGTATTTTATGAATTATCTAATGCTTCTGAAAGGCATGAGGCATGTTATTGTAGAATTAAATTTAATCATCTCCCTTCAGCACCTCATTTGTGTCATTGGGTTAGTAAAGTGAATTTCAATACACTTCACCTGAACAGTCTATTCGATTAAACGTCTAATACTTAGTAGATACTTACTAGTATTATTTAGGTAAGATGAACTGGCTGTTTGAGAACAATTGAAATATGGTAAATACTGTGCAGCTGTGACAGATAGACCTATGAATAAAACACTGATGAATGGAAGCGCACCATAGGCCGTATATGTGTGTTCGCCTGTGAAAACTATTCAGATGCCTCTGTGACTGAATGTGGCAAATAGCCAAAAATGGTGTAATATAATGAGCACACCACTCATTAGGCAACTTAGGGGCAATTTAACAAAGAAGGCAGGGAAAAAAGGCCAGTCTAATTAAAGACTGTTTTAATTGTCGTTTTGTTAGTTAAATGTGATCTCCTTATGAAGTGAAGGTAATGTTTTGATCAAGTTGCTGTTTATTTGGCATATAAAATTGTACAGAAAACAGATCAGTGTTTATAGTTTACTCCATACTCCAGAAATTACATCTTGCTAATCTAACAAAATGGTGGAACGTAACAGAAAAAATAAGGACTTACCTTTGTGCTTTTTATATTATTATGGGGACTCCTACAGATCAACCAAGCAAACCT
Source organism: Tachysurus fulvidraco (assembly GCF_022655615.1). Taxonomy (NCBI): domain Eukaryota; kingdom Metazoa; phylum Chordata; class Actinopteri; order Siluriformes; family Bagridae; genus Tachysurus; species Tachysurus fulvidraco. The sequence goes on from NC_062522.1 coordinate 19,033,052, forward strand.
CGGTCACAAAGGACCTTAATTTAAAGTGGTCACCCAGGGGCAAAAAACACCCTGGACAACTGTTTTATTGTGTAACACAATCCCTTTAAACATCATGCAGCTTTAGGAGACTCTTTACATTGACAAATTTATAGGTTTCGTACATGTACAGAAAAACTAAAATATGCTTGCCTGTTGATTACACCACAAAGTGATGAGACTGGTGAAACAATGCCAGAGATACATAATTGCTTTGTTGACACTGTCTGGAGTGTTTTTGAAACTGCAGCTGCCAACCTTGATGAGCTCACAGACATTGCGTGGTCATTCCTTTTAATAGCAATAGAACGTTGAAGAAATAACTATTGTTTATTACTAAGATCAAGAACCTTTGTCCAGCCAAGGAGGCAGCCTACTGAAGTGAAAACAAGATCAACATCTCACCAACTGAAGAAGATGCTGTAAATCACTGCCTAATGACCTGAAGTTTTACTGTAATGTAAGACTCTTTTTTTTTATAACCAGACTTTAACTTTATATGTGGTTGGGATGAATGGAAAAAGGCAATTAATGGAAAAACAGAAATTCATGTAATCGAGTGTCATAATGTCCTCATGTGCAGAGTTTTGAAAGGCCACCAAGTATGCATAGTTTGTTTGTAAGCATATATACCATTGTGTAGTTACTAGTATTTTATGCAATTATTTATCAGTTGCTTAAACATACTGTAGCTTGCCATTGCCAGACATTATTGGTAATCTCTGGAGAAGTCTGCATTATGAAAACATCCACCAGTAGAGTTTTTATATATGATTAATTGTGTTAAGGGTAAATAAACAAGCCATAAATCTAAGTCTGCTCTGTCTTTCGTTTTTTCTCATGTGCAATGCCACACACCATCAGTACGAATTTAACTTAGCTAGAGCAGTGACACCACAATCAGTGATCTAACATATCTAAGCAATTAGGATTGGTCTTAAATGATGTACACTGCTCATAATCAAATACTTTGTTGTCAAGTTTAAAGATGAAGAATTATATTTAATATTTACCCGAGATATTAATATGCTTGGGGGTGCATGGTGGATGAGGAATAAAATATTATAATGTTTTTTTTTACAGATATTTTGAGTATGACTGATATTGAGCAGATATTATGGATAACATATACTAAGACTATGTTTTACGTCTCACCCATTACCTCAACTCGACTATACTGGGGCCTTCATTTTTAGGGTTTAATTACTGTGATTACTATGTCTGCATATGCATTTTTTTTTTTATTTAGCTTTAGTTCTTATGAATTTGTTTTCCAACCTCATATTTCATTCCCTCTGATTTTATGTTGAGCCACCTTATAGAACAGGATGTAATCATGCATCTAGAAAAAAACTGAAATGAACGTGGGTTGCAGTAGAAAAAATGTCTATTATGTATTAGACTATTTATTGAAAAAGAAGGGATATGTACTTATAACTTGTGCTTTCATGATTGAAACCGAGGTAGCCATTAAATTTTCATTCAGGTCTAGTGGAGTTTTTCCACACAGAACAAGGATTTGTGATGAAGCAACATTAGATTGTAAAATGTAGTAAAAGCATATGTTGCCCTCTTTACTCTACTCCCTCTCTACTTACTGTTACACAGGAGGCAACCGGATGAGATAATAAGCTTCAGATATTATTTAATGGAGGAAGGCACCTGAAGGCCCTCAATGAAGAATGCTTGTGCATCTGTTTTTTCTACCCATTTATTGTGCTTTCCAAACCACACAAATAGCTGCAGATGTTCCATACCTCTATAAAAATGTTCTGTCAAGTTTAAGTTTTCCCTGCAGTAAACCATACATCACCCCTGTGCATAGACAATGTGCCACCTACACTTTTGGGGTAGACAGAAGAAGGGATTTTTCCAGTTGACCCTGCACAAGCTCCAAACAATGGCCAGTTTCTCACATAAGGTGAATATTTTCCACTTGTCTGCACAGAACTACAACTCTTTCTGTAACTGCCAGTATGTTGGGGTTGCTATCATTTTAAGGTGTGTGGTCTACTATGCCTTTCATCTGGAATGCAGTCATGGTCTTTGAGGGCCTTTCAGGAATATTAACAGTTTGGTATTAGAAATTGTTGACATTCTGATTACATAGTCTGTTGGATATGCTTGTTTTTTGGACGTTTGTGTCTCGATGCATCCTGGCTCAAAGTATTTGTCTCTGCCCCATCTATTAAACCACATCAGAGAGTGAGTCTATTACCAAAAAGATCAACTTCTGTTTTCACCTTAGCTGAATTACAATAAGTAGGCAGCTTTTTAGACTGATGATTATCTGTGCACTCCCAGAGAGCGGGCTTCCTGATATTGTCTGCTCTTTTTTGTCCCTTGATAGTTGATGTAAAACATTTCCATGGAGCTTATTTGCTCTATTATGTGTAATTCCGCTTATGAGTTCCTGAAATTTATGCCAAACATTATGTGGATCAAGATATGTGGATCAAGATACACAGTTCCAGTACTAGAGTTGCAAATTATAGCATCCTGCCCAGGCATATAAAGAAGGCAAATGGGTGATATTTGGATATTTGGATATTTCATATCTCTCATCTATAATAGAGAATGTTTAATTAATCATAAATTAATAAAAGCTAATGACAGGCTTTTCTGAAGTCACATGATCATTTCATGTTTAGTAATAATTACCTTTAATTTATTTTTGAAAAATACTAATGACCTAAATAGATTTTTAGAATTCATTCTGTTTACATTTAACACATGGATAGTGTTATACACAATGACATTATATACTGTTCATTATAAACATTAATGTGTGATGTGTGGCAATTAGAAATTTCTTGACTGCATCTATAATTGAGATGGCTTTGTGCTTCATGACAAAGGCACTTTGCCATTGAACAGTCTGCAAAGATGTCTAGTGATTCTTTTTGTGGGTACCTTTAAGTTGTAGCATTTCTTCCTGCCTGATGAGGACATTTGTCTGGCTAAACACCTGTTTTTTAAACTGCCTACCCAGCAGCCAATTGTACAGATAAAGGAATATACAAAGATCCTGCTAAGCAGCAGTTCTAATTCAATTCACACACACTTTGCAAAAAACATGGTTGATAACTTGAAAGCAAAGCATACATCACTGTATTGTTGTGGAAGTAAAGAATTGTCCAATATCACACAGCTCAAATTTTTCCTTCTCCCTAGGGTTGCTGCCAATCATGTTTGTTTGCATTGCTGTATATTCAATATGCATATAAAATATATAATAATTTGTTTTAATATCAATTGTATTATTAGATACAGAATAAAATTTCTTAGAGTTTATCCAGGTATCCAGGTTTCTTTTGGGATTGCTTTTAGTAGAGACTGAATGCCAAAAGTCAGTTTTGCCATGTTGTGTGGTGTCTCATAGTGGTCAACTATCTATTTTTACATAGCAGTCCAGGAAACACACTTTGAATGCAAAAGTGCAACATTTTGTTTATCCTCTAATAAGATCTTTGACATGAATGCTGTAAACCTCTTTGAATGGGACTTCCTAACTTTTCTTCAGGGACTGTTAGACAGTCACTGTCTTCACATAAAGGTCTTTAAGAAGCGTATCATTGCATAATAAACGGTATCTCTCTAGGGCCTCATAAACTTATTACACTCTTTCTGAATGTGAGTCATCTCTCTCTGCCACAATTCCCCAAGTGCCTTGTCTGGGATCTCCCACTTTTACTAAAATCCAATAAGGTATCTGTTTCAAAGTCTATTATAAAGATACTGATTTGAAATGGGTGATTCTGAAAATTACAGCAAAAAGCAAGAGGACTGGATTCTCTGGGAATAAGCTCATATGGCCTGGGTTGTTGGGCAGATGATGCTACTGTGACCTTGTACCATTACATGCTCGGCTATGGGCATTATCTGTAGCCCATCCTGGGAAAACTGGATGTGATGCAGGAGGTTATTACACAAAACCTGTGGAGCATTATAATTACTTGGAATACTCTGAGATAGAAATAAATCTTTCTCAGCCTTTTCTTTAACCCCATCGTATGTATATTTTATTACTTATCACCTGGTTGTGCTATTGTTCTTGGCTTTACAAAACGTACCAACCAAAAGTTGGTTAACAGCAACTAATAAGATTTGGATCCCAAAGATTGACCCTTATTCTTAAAGTGTATTTTCACTGAAATTGACAGAGAATTTTGCCACCGGCCATCATCACAGTCTAAACAACCAGCATGTGTGAACTGCAAAAATTTGACTGTTTACAAACTGAATCTTTTAGACTTATGCCCAAGTCACTATAGCACATAACCAACAATGTGATCACAGCAGTACATTCACTGACAGACAGTTTTACAGGTATACTTGTTTGATCTTTTTACAAAACATAGGCAAGGTTGGAAAATAAAGCTTTTATATCCTCAGTTCCTGCCTTGTGTAATGAAAAGTGGATCAATTTCGTCTGATTGTATTTTTTCTAGTTTCCGCAATGCTGTGCTGTTTCTTTCATCCCCTCTCTCTTCATTCCCCATTGACTCTGAGCATCATTCATGTTTTCACTAAACTGAAAAAAGTGTTTTTTGGAATAAAATACAAATGTGTTTTTAATGAGAAACAATTTGTGCAAACAACAGTTTTACCTGAGCAGGGCGTACAGTGATCACCAGTGTGTCAGAAAAAATGCACATATATTTAATAATCTTTTGATTGAGTATACAAACAACAGAAATTCCAAAAGGTTTGAGAGTAAGTATATGTATGAATGCCTTGTAAATACATGCACCTTTAATCGCAGCAAACCCATTCACCTCCACCATTGACATCCAAGTCATGTTGCCATGGTGAACAACACTGGTTTCCTTGGTGACAGCTTGTGTTTCAGTGCTGAAATAAGAGTGCGTAGCTTGTGCTGAGTCTGTAATGTGATTTCAGTGTTTTTGAAGCCATGAAGTTATGAAAGCAATTTAGAGAATAGTGTGGCCAAAGATTCAAATTCATTAGCCTTATTGCTGAAAAAAATCATTTATTTAATGAATAACATTTGCAAGTATAAATGGGCAAGTAATAGTCAAGATATCTATTGCTACACAACTACATTTCAAGGTTATGTTCAAGGAAATGTTCATAAATGAACTCAGTGGAATTCATATAGCAGTAGTTCAATTAATGGACAAAAACATTAATTTAATTATAACCCAGAATAAAGTACACTTACTTTGTCTACAAATAAAAGTGTCTTGTTATAATAGTGTTTTATTCCGATCACTTTGCTTTTTATCACTTTACTCTTAAAATGACTACACTGTACACAAAGGTTTATATTCTACCATTTAAAGATTCTGCTTTTCCCACTTTGATTACTTTTGCATTAAAATATTTGTTCGTGACCAGAACACAACAGTTTTGACCTTGCTAAAAAAATGTGTTGCTTCACAGTTGTTGATGAAGTTATGAATACATATTGTCACACTTGTAAGAAAGAAGTAAGTGTGCATGAATTACTATAAAACATTTTTACAGTACAATTTAATTTGAATATTTTAGGGTGCTATATATTTTGGGTTTAATACCACTCCTGCTTATGTTGCCTACAAACACAACCACACACACTTCCATGTCTGCAATGCTAAATAGCCTGTCATCAGTGTCACCATAGCAACAGTGTCGTATGCTTGGACGCACAGCTGTCTCTACCAAGATTAGCTTTTGTGCCTGTAGGTTTAGGATGATATTTACATCTTAAACACTTTGTATGTTGTTGGTGTGTGTGTTCTTTGTGATTACATTCTTTTGGAGTGAATGAGACATGTTTCTGTTGCCGACATCTCTGTACACTTCAACAGACAAACACTAACACAAACCACATGGTTCTGTGCCATCTGACACTCAGCATATATAATTCAGTAATTAGCTTTATTAATAATTCTGGCAAGTTAAGGTCTACGTAAGGACAAGTATAAGAAAAGTGTATTCCTGCCTAGATCTCTAGACTACTGTTGTTTCATTGGCTATACTATAAATAGCTCTGTAACTGTCTGGATGGGTTTAAATATAGACACTAAGACAGGATTCTCCCCCAGCACTCAACCACATGAATAATATATGAGAGAATGTGGCTATGCCATTTAGGTCACCTGGCTCTGTGTGTGTGTGTGTGTGTGTGTGTGTGTGTGTGTGTGTGTGTGTGTGTGTGTGTGTGTGTGTGTGTGTGTGTGTGTGTGTGTGTGTGTGTGTGCCTGCTGCATTTTGGTTCATGTCTCAAGGGCTGCTAAAACATAGCTGAAAGAGGTTGCATGTGTGTAGGGGGCTTATTTTCCAGCCATTCATGGAGCTTGAATGTGAAGACTTGAACATATTGACATTCACAAGGTTTTGTGTAGTAGCACGGTCTTGTGTGTAACATGCCTGTATGTGTTATCAGTCGACTACTGTGGAAAATGAGTAAAAAATGGACTTCATCTGTAACCATGGAGACAGTGTCAGTACTGAAAGACTTGTAAGCAGGTTCAGAAACAGTCTGCTCAAATCTCAACACGCACGATCTGTTCAGCACAGTAGTTACATTCCCATACATTTACAATTTACATATTTTACTGATGCTTTTATCCAATCTACAACTTACAGCTGAGATAGTGAGCAGGTGAGGGATTAAGGGTCTTTCTTAAGGGCCAAAGAGTAGCAGCATGGCAATGCTAAGACTGGAACTCACAACTTTCCAGTTAGTAGCTTGATGCTTTAACAAATAAAACAAAAGGCTTCCCAGCACTGCCATACATGTCAAAGCTGAACCGTCTATCTGAGAAAAGTACATAGCAAATGAAGTCTTTCAAGAATGTCTAAATGTATTTATGGACATTATCTGTTAGCTCTAAGTTAAAATAATATTAATTAGTCAATCGGTTAAACTCTGAACATTTTTTGCATCATAATGAATTCTATCAATCTGCAATTTGAGAGGTGCTAATAGGATTGATGGCAACAGGCTACTTCCAGATGTTATTATAGAGTAAAAGCATGATGCATGTTGATCCCTTAGTGGTTCTGAAGGTGAGAACTGAAATAAGAAATGTGAGACAGCTGCTCTTCAAGCACAGTCTTTCAAATTCCACTCTCTAAAGATCAAGGAATGCAGCTCTAAAGAAAATGGAGAATCGGATATAATAACGGAATACAGAGGACCGGAGGGATGATAGAATCTGGAAAGAAAGAAATCTCCATGAACTTACAAGCCATTCCATGCTTAGGCCTTATGTTGAGTATAGTCATGGTTGCTATGGAGACAGATCTACATCAGTGTGGTCAAGGTCAAAGGAAGATTTCTTAGAGAAATTGCCAAAGGTGAGGGGAAGACTTTTCAGCAGGTACACACAAACACACATATGTTGGTTTTGCTATTTTTGTAAGGAGACACACACACACACTCACACACACACACACACACACACACACACACACACACACACACACACACACACACACACACACACCAGCTATGTACATCAAAAAATAATACTTATAGATTTTTGTTACTAAACAATCCCAATTTAAAGATTCCATATAGTAATCAACTATAATAATTTTGTTGTACTAAAATACAAAAGAAAATACAAAATGTTCATATAAAGGAAATAAACTGTGAAACAAGGTCAACAGGATCTTAATTCACATCTGCCATGTTGGCATGGCAACAGTGCCCCACTTCTCTGTTTGGTGATGGCTAAGAGCTAGCTAGCTTTCTTCTAAGAAACATTTTTCAACTATGCACAGTAGAAATTATGCAATAGTTTTTTATGTTGCTTGAGGGTCTTCTTGTTCTAGTTACTCTTAGCTATTACCTACAGACCTTCAGATAGGTGCTTGTGCCTCTCTTTGTGATTGTGTGTCCATTTATTCAGAACCCACCATAACTGCAAAAGAATTCTAGACACTGTGCATTTATAAATTGTGGGTTTTACCTAACAAACTGTTTTAAGGTACAATGTACATACAAATTACAGCCATCAATTGTTGTGGCTCCCTTTATTCTTCCGTCTAAATTGAAAAGAAAGGAGTTGAAAACAGTGTTTTTACTAATCTAAATTATAGCGTGTTTTATTATTCTACCAATATTACTTTACTTATCAATCAAATCTTCAAGCAGAAATAAAATTAGAGACCCAAACACACATTATATACTAAATGTATGTGGACCTTCCTAACACTGGAGCCCTGTAATAATTTACTTTAAATCTATGTACTGATATAAATCTATGTACTGATATTACTGATATTCCCTTAGTTGGTGTAAAAATTTGGTCCATTGCATTTGTCAATCTGAGACTATCATACGCACAGACTGAAGACTGAAACTGAAGACTGAAAAACATTATTTTGCATGCTCAAATTCTTTATATCCTCCTTGGAAACTTCTCTCTGATTTCGTTATCAAGTCATTATCACAGAGCTCATTGTAGTCTCAGAGATCACACTTTTTCCCTTCTAATGTTTTATGTGTACATTACCTGAAGCTCTTGACTGATTAGATCACTGCATAAATGAGTAGGTGTACAGGTGTTCTTGATAAAGTGGACAGTGAGTATATAAAATCTAGTAAAAAAAAATTTAATAAAAATCTAGATGTAAACCTTAGGAATTATAAAATAACAACAATCCTTTAAATGAATTTCACACTATTTGTGTTTTCTGATCTTTCTCATTTTCAGATATTGGCCATCATCTCCATATTGTTTATTGTGCTGTCTACCATCGCTCTGTCTCTCAACACACTTCCAGAACTGCAAGACATAGATGATTTTGGGCAGAGCACAGACAACCCTCAACTGGCCCATGTCGAGGCAGTTTGCATTGCCTGGTTTACCATGGAGTATCTCCTTCGCTTTCTTTCTGCACCCAATAAATGGAAGTTTTTTAAAGGTCCACTAAATGTCATTGACCTGTTGGCTATCCTTCCATACTATGTGACCATCTTCCTCACAGAGTCCAACAAAAGCGTACTGCAGTTCCAGAATGTGCGCAGAGTGGTGCAGATATTTCGTATTATGCGGATTTTGCGAATCCTAAAATTAGCTCGACACTCTACTGGGCTGCAGTCGCTCGGCTTCACGTTGCGCCGCAGTTACAATGAACTTGGCCTGCTAATCCTCTTTTTAGCAATGGGCATCATGATCTTCTCAAGTTTGGTCTTCTTTGCTGAAAAGGATGAAGATGACACAAAGTTCAAGAGCATACCTGCTTCCTTTTGGTGGGCTACTATTACAATGACTACTGTGGGATACGGGGACATTTATCCAAAGACATTGTTAGGCAAAATAGTTGGCGGTCTCTGCTGTATTGCTGGAGTGCTTGTCATTGCTCTCCCTATCCCTATTATTGTAAACAACTTCTCTGAGTTCTACAAGGAGCAGAAAAGACAAGAGAAAGCCGTTAAGAGACGTGAGGCTTTAGAACGAGCCAAGCGCAATGGCAGCATAGTGTCTATGAATGTTAGGGATGCTTTTAGCCGTGGTGCAGAGCTTCTGGATGTGGTGGTGATGGAGAAGGGTGAAAAAATTCAAGATAACCATCTTTCACCTAGTCGCTGGAAATGGTCATCCAAGAGAGATCCATCTGACACCAGCTCTAATCGCTCATTCAATCAAGAACAGGGCTCCCCAAGCAAGACCAGGGCCTCCAGCCCTCAGAGGCTCAATCCACAGAAATTAGAGGAAGTGTACAACCAGATGTCTAAGACACAGTCACAACCCAACCTCAACACCAAAGACAGGAGTTCATTCCGAGCAGGTAGTAGAAGGGATGATATTGAGCTAGGTACCTTACCAGGCACAGGAGTTAGTCCATTTGGGGGTCATGAAGGAGTGGTGGATATGAAAAGTCTGTCAAGCATTGACAGCTATATCAGCTGTGCCACAGATTTCCAAGAAAACACACGATTTCCTTACAGTCCAGCAGTTGGCTTGTCTCTCCCAGAGAGCTCTCATTTTTCACACAGTTCTGGATTATCTGGACGGGTCAGGGCTAATCCAAGCCTTCAGCCCACAATTGAACATGAATCCATGCTTACACCACCATGCTCTGCTGCAAAGCCACCTGATATAGAACTTCATGGCGGAAACCTTCTGAAAACACCTTCTCTTAGAATGAATCATAACAGTAATATGGATTCAAGTTCAGCTGTTGGCCTTTTATCAGACAGCTCTGCTCTTTCAGATCACTCTCTGATAAGTCCAGAAGTATCCATCTACACTACAGCTAGCAGCAGGACTCCACCGAAGACACCAGAGGGAGTAGCCCTCACACCTACTGTTTTCACATTTCATGATGCCTCTATCAACAGGTACATTGATGCTGATACAGATGATGAAGAACATCTCAGAGAAAGCAGTCCATCCGACTGTCTGCTTGGAAGTCTGAGCACCAAGCCTCACCTACATATCGGCTACCAGAGGGGTACCAACCACTTGGAGGCTGCACAGAGGTTGTTAGGTCAGAACTGTCGCTTTCCATTGGGAGGCAATCCAAGTGGAAGTCATGATAATCATTTAGCATTAGGTGTTTTACATAGATATAGAGGGGAAAGGGGACGTTCCAACACCTTTGATGAAAGCCTTTGAGACCAGTGCATTTAGTGACTACAGAGAAAAAAGGAGCATGGTGGGAGGCAAAGGAAATGGGAATAGTAAACATAAATGGTCAGTGCAGTGTCCACAGATGTACCACAACCCATATTTCTCCTTGTCTCTCCCAATTTTTTGTCAATGTAAACTGAAACAAATGTGTCTATTGTCAGAATCTGACATAATTAGTTTTGTGCAGTCAGTTCGGGATGGAAAATTCAAAACTGAACAGCTACAACAGGTCTGTAAAGTAAAGGAAAGGACAGTCACTCACTGCCAAAATCTCTAGCTATTGTCCAGAGGCCACTTTTATGATTAGGCTTTAGATCAAGGTCAGGTTATAGCCTGTTTATGAGTGCAACCCAATCCCTCTCCCTGTTAAGAAACTAGCCTTACGTGATTGCAGGTATGAATGTCTGAATGTCTACAATGCCTGAGTGGGAGTGTATGTATGGGTTCATTTGTGAGGAGAGTTGTCCTTGTGGTTACATTTGATGATTTACATTTCTGCACACATTCTCAAAGTTATACACATACAGTGTATCTGATTTATTTTTATATAGACATGGACATTGTAGAAATCTAGAAATTGTACCATTCTATTATGTTGGGCCAATCAATTGTATACCATAAAGGTCATTCACACTGCGGGGATGCAAGCTTATTTAAGGTATGGCTATTTTTTCATTCTTATTTTTCATTTCTTATTTTATTTAGCATATCACCTGGCCAATTATGACAATTATGATAAATTATGTTTTTATAAAGAAGTCTGGCACAAAAGTAGCATTTTCAGTTGCTATCAATGTTACTATGTTTATGTTTTCATATCGTCTATTAGAAACCAATATGTAGTACAAAATCTACTTCAACATGCACTGTATGGTTTGTGTATGTGGACACCTGACAGTCTTACCCATTTGTGGGCCTTCCAGAAACTGTTGCTACACAGAGGTCTAGAATGTTTTTCTATGCTGTTGCATTAAGAGTTCAGTTTACTAGAACTACAGTATGGAGTCTAGCTCAAACCTGGTCCAGCATGACAATGCCCCTATGCACTTAACAAGGTCTCTAAGGACATGGTGTACCAAGGCTTGTGTGAAAGAACTTGAGTGGTCTGAGCTCAATCCCTCTGATCACTTTCAGAATTGGATTGACATTAGTACCTGACCTCATTAATGTTTTTGAGGCTAAATGGGCACAAACTCCAAATATACACTCTAAAATCTAGCAAAAGAGTGAAGCCTTTCCAGAAAACTATATTGTATATTGTTATAACAGCCAATGTACAACATGTACAAAAAGCACATTTGGGTGTGATGACCAGGTGTCCACATACTTATAACCATATACTATATATATATATAGTCATAACACATTGTTACCATTAAAATATCTATAACAGAATGATCACATGCAATTTCAAACAGCATGAACATAAAAATTGAGGTACATGGATTCTCTACTGAATTTCCCTGTCCATGCAGAAAGGATTCTCAGGTATGTATAACATTTATTAATAATAGCAACATCAGTTGATATGGTAACCACTTGCCATTGTCAGTGTGTAAACAGACGTTAGAGATGGGTAGTTTATTTAAACTCAAGCTCTCTCAAATTCGAGAGAAACATATGGAGGAAATGGAAGAACATTAGGGAATTTGCATCTGCATTTGCATAAAGTTCTTCCATTTCCTCCATATGTTTCTCTAGAATTTGAGAGAGCTTGAGTTTACCGTTACCATATCAACTGATGTATGAAACTTCCAGCTGGTGTTTTAATAACGGTAGCAATCTAACATATCGTTTCCCATAGGTGTTCTCCTATAGGTGTTCAAGTGGCTTGAGATACGGTTTAGATTATTTTTTTCCTCATTAAAGAATTCAGTAGTGTCCACACCCATCCGAGTGGAAGTCTTTCATTATAGGATAAAGGTGTTCACTAAGAATACATTTGCAGTGACAGTTCCCTCTAAGGAGACTAATGGACCCAAACCATACCAGCAAAATGCCTTTACAGCAGACCAGAGCTACTGGTTTCCATTCATTTGTTATCCATCTGTACTTCAATTACATTACTGTTAGTGCAGAATAGTTTGTTTGTTTGGTTGGTTGACAGATAGTCAGATAGTCTCTGTTTAATGTTTCTATTGTAAGGTTAACTGGAAATATCTTCGTATGTAGTCCATGATTATTGGCAGAGAATTATTTTATTACAGAATGTTTGATTTGAATTCTGAAGTGGATCTTTTATGGCTGTTTTTAGTAGTACCCAGAAAGCATTTCAGACTTTTGTCAGACATTGTATATAAATAATTATATACATATAGTAAGCCACACTAACAGATGGATGTAGCATCCACAATTTCATCTCAGAACCAATTAACTGAATGCTATTGCCCTCCATTAAGATGTGTGTCAAAATTGATAGACTACCTCAAATTCATGTACCATACACTTATATTAAATTTGGTGTTAATAAGCAGAAGTGTTGCCAAGATATGCCCTCACGTCCTGTTTATTCTTTGCTGTCATATTTATAGGCCTGTCTAACCAGGCCAAGCAAACAGTTTTACAAATGAAGTCTCATGATTTGAGCAAATTTTTCTAAAATTTGTAGAGATGAAGCCAAACAGATTTTTGCACATTGTGCTAATTAGCTCATCTGGAATGGGTGGAGCTAAAATTTTGTTTGTTTGTTTGTTTCACTGAAATAATAAATACATTTTAATAGGCCCTGATAATGTTTCAGTTGTATGGATAATTGGAAAATAGCCTCTTATGTATTCCATACTTACTGGCCGAGCATTACTTTATTATGACTTGTTTGCTTTGAATTCCAAAGTGGAAGTGAAGTCTTTTACAGCTGTTTTTAATATTGCTCAGAAAACAGTTCAGAGTTTTGTCAGACACTGTATATAAATGTTTTCATTGTGAAAATGTTTGATGTAACAGTCAGCAAACAGTGATGACAATCAAAATATTGTGAAGTTAAAAAATCTAATAAAACATTCATCTCTTTCATGGGTTAAACTGTGATGAACGAAAAAAAATACATTTTGTCTTACAGCCCATTTAATTCATTTTCAGTTTTCAGTTTATTTATTTAAAATTACAGAGCTTTCAAATATAATTGCTTTTATTGAAATTTTTTGAAATTATTTTAGATGACAAGGCTCATAAAGGCAGTATTTGTTTCAGGTTTCAACCATGAGCACAATCACATGACCACAATATTTTTATCCATTATTATAAAGTCATGGTTTATGCTTATTATTTATTACTTATAATGTTTAATTTGAATATTCTTCTGAAAATCATTTGATTTTAGATCTTAAAAAAATTAGCAAAATTTATTTTCCAGGGAATTTACAAAAACAAAAGAAAGAACTGTTTACACCTCCAGTCCCCTAAATCCTTTATGGTGTTGTTCGTAGGTCTAAAGGCTGTGTGTTTTGTAAACTTTCTACTTGTCAACTTTCTATGCTGTTGTTTCTGTATGCGTTATGTCATTTGAAGCATGTCGTACTTCTGGAGTTCTATCTTGTTCTATATGTGTCTCGTAAAGAAATGGAAAAATGTGTCAAAATGTCCTATTATCTTTCATTTTCTTTTCATTAAAAGATTTCTTCTCCATTTTGACTGGCTGAGCATTGAATAAAATACAAAATCAAACATGTTTTTGATTGTTTATTTCAGATGGATGCATGGATGGATGGATAGATGAATAGAGGGAGGAAGGGAAGGAGGGATAGATAGATAGATGAATGGATGGATACTGTAGTTGGATGTTTGGATAGAGGGAAGGAGGGAGGGAGGGAGGGAGGGACGGACGGACGGACGGACAGACAGACAGACAGACAGACAGACAGACAGACAGACAGACAGACAGATGTGGAATAAAAACACTGTCAATAATAATCGTACGTAATTCAAAGCATTTGTGTGTAAATTTTAATTTTGCGGAGTTGGATCCCAAAACCTACGGCCAAATTCAGTTGTTCAAATACAACTCCAAAATGTACGACTATGACAGTTTACACACACAACGCTTGTTTTCACAACACCTCTTTTTCACTCACGAAAACGGTGTGCTGCGAAACAACTGTCAAAAATACGTCATCACGTTCACAGGCATTACTATCCGAGGGAAGATGAATCGATTCCACGAAGTGTGCATGCGCCCCACCCTCTTTTAAACCACTAGGTGTGAGGTGTGTGTGTGTGTGTGTGTGTGTGTGTGTGTGTGTGTGTGTGTGTGTGTGTGTGTGTGTGTGTGTGTGTGTCTTTTATGTAGGCCTATCTCATCACGCTACAGACTGCAGTGATGACCTCCTAAACAGCTGTATTCTTTAAGCACCTAATGTAACCTTACTCTGAGAGCTAATCTTACTTACTATAGTTAACCTATCTCTGTAATATTACTCCTCTCTGTTATTAGTGATAACTAAGCCTTAAACATGTCCGAATTTGGAAGGAAAAACCAACTTACCTGAGACGATGAACAGTGTTGTAATGTAACGGAGTAAAAATACTTTGTTACTGTACTTAAGTAGAAATGTCACGTGTCTGTACTTTGCTATTTAAATTTGTCAACTTTCAACTTTTTACTCCACTACATTTCCTAGATAAAATGTATACTTTTATTCTGTTATATTTCCACTAAGCATCTTCGTTACTACAAAATAAAATCAGAAGAAATGTGTGGGAGGTTTGGTGAATCACTGCTCCTAGATTGGAGCAGTACGGAGTACGCTGTACGGAGAAGCACAGGTACGCGCATCGTGCACGCGCAGTCAGAGCTGGAGGTGTTAATGTATAAACGGAAAGCTGCAAATACAGCAACCAAAAGCAGTGACATGTCACTATTCTTATTACCAGAGTCGTAGCACAAACAAAATATTAATGCAAACAATCCATATAATACTAAATAAAATAACATTTATTGATCTGGTCTTTGTGAATATTTGTTTATTAATGACTGCATTCATTGGACACACTGTTTGTAGAGAATACACACATACATGAACTGATCTGATTCAAGACTAGCATCATTACATCATGCATATAATTTTGGTGTCCACTTTTGGCATTTAATAATACCATAACTTTTGGGTTACTATGTAGTCATATAATATATAATATAAAACTCTTCTTGTTTTAAATTCTCACTGAGAGCTAAACCCCCTAAAGATGAAATCCTAGAACCGCCCCTGCTCTTATTCCTACCGAAAATCACTGAAATGTTACTTTTTACTTTTACTTCAAATACTTAAGTACATTAAATATCAGAAAATGACTTTTGATACTTAAGTACAGTAAATATCAGATAGCCTACTTTAAGATTTTTACTTGAGTAAAATTCTAAAAGGTGACTTTCACTTCTACCAAAGTCTTTTTCTAGTATGATACTTGTACTTTTACTCAAGTATTGCTTTCTAATACTTTATACAACACTGACGATGAGTGAGCGCTTGGCTGCTGATCCGCCATTTCGGCGCCAGTGGTTTAAAAGAGGGTGGGGCGCATGCGCGCTTCGTGGAATCGATTCATCTTCCCTCGGATAGTAATGCCTGTGAACGTGATGACGTATTTTTGACAGTTGTTTCGCAGCAGACCGTTTTCGTGAGTGAAAAAGAGGTGTTGTGAAAACAAGCGTTGTGTGTGTAAACTGTCATAGTCGTACATTTTGGAGTTGTATTTGAACAAACACGCAAAATCTCGTATCTGTAAACTGTCGTGGCCGTAAATTTTGGGATCTAACTCCGAAAAATTAAAATTTACACACAAATGCTTTGAATTACGTACCATTATTATTGACAGTGTTTTTATTCCATAGACAGATAGACAGATAGATAGATAGATAGATAGATAGATACTTTATTAATCACAAATTTGTTGAAATGTCCAGTAGCAGCAAGTAAAGACCAGTAAATACAGTTAAAGATACTAAGTCACTCCACAGTTTGTGTGCTTCCACCCTTCCGTAGCTGAGAGATGTATTGTGTGTGTGTGTGTGTGTGTGTGTGTGTGTGTGTGTGTGTGTGTGTGTGTGTGTGTGTGTGTCTAATGTCCAGGAGGACAAAAGAGTTCCTCAGTCTTGTGGTGAAGCATGACAGAGACAGCAGTCTTCCACTGAACACACTCCTCTGAATATGTTGTGCAGAGGATGGTGGGTGTTGTCCAGGATGGAGAACAGTCTGTCAAGGGTCCTTTTCTCTGCCACGGTCCCCAGTGGGTCCAGCTCTGTCTGGCTACTATTATTCGCTCACACGCATTCAGTAATCACCTTTATACAGGTTAGGGTAGCAGTGGATCTGAAGCCTTTCCCAGGAACAATGAACATTATAATTCTCTGTAGATTTGACAACAGTCCCTTATAGAATTTATCTACCTACCTACCTACCTAAATATATATATATATATATATATATATATATATATATATATATATATATATATATATATATATATATATATATATAACCTACTGGCATGCTTTTCTGAGGTAGGACGAAACCCATGTCTATGCTGGGAGAATATGCACAGATGTCCTTCTCAGCCATCAACTAGAGCTGCAGGATTGAACCAGGCCCCGTGGAGCAAGTTGCGTGCAACCTACTAGCAGCTATTATTCATTCATTCATTCATTCATTCATTCATTCATTCATTCATTTTCTACCGCTTATCCGAACTTATCCGATCTCAGGCGTCATCGGGCATCAAGGCAGGATACACCCTGGACGGAGTGCCAACCCATCGCAGGGCACACACACACTCTCAATCACTCACGCAATTACACACTACGGACAATTTTCCAGAGACGCCAATCAACCTACCATGCATGTCTTTGGACTGGGGGAGGAAACCGGAGTACCTGGAGGAAACCCCCGAGGCACGGGGAGAACATGCAAACTCCACACACACAAGGCAGAGGCGGGAATCGAACCCCCCAACCCTTGAGGTGTGAGGCAAACGTGCTAACCACTAAGCCACTGTGCCCCCGCATCTATTATTATTTCAGAAATTAAAATTTTGTTGTGATATCGACTGTCTTGTTTAGCATGTGTGAACATGTGTATAACTTTTGACAAGTGTAGCTTCTGTATTAGAAATTAATGCGAAAGAAAATAAATACTACTTATTTATTTTTCCAAATTTATCCTAATTTTCTCAAATGTAGGTTTGGATTTAAACCATTGTATTGAATGTGGTTTAATACGTTTCCAACATGTGAGAACACTGCGCCCTCTAGTGGGTATTATTTAGATTTCTTCACCAATTTATACAATACTGTACAGTGTGCATAAAATCATACAGATACAAGTCAAAAGGTTCAGTGTGATCTCTGTGGTTATTGGAGATGCTTTTCTGCTCACATTGGTTGTAAAGAGTTAGTATACAATTTCTTACATCTTTCTTACAGCTCAAATCATTCAGGCTATTTTCCTTAGAGCACTCTTTTCAACAAGGCAATTCCAAGCACAGACCTGACACTACCTTAATGCTTATTGTTTTGCCCAAAATGCTGTGTAAACTCTAGGGACTTTTGTGTGTAAAAATCCTAAAAAATCCTTCCTGAAGCCATGAAATCTCCATGATTCATGGTTGGTATGAGATTATGTTGGAATGTTTGGCAGTGTTGTTTGTTGCCAAACAATTCTTTATATTTAAATAAAAAAGTTCTCTCTTGAATTCATCTGACAATAGGACATTCGTCCAATAGGTTTCTGGGTACAGTTTTTTTAACGTTTTCATTAAAGGTGACTATTGATAACATCCTTTGACTGACTTGTGTGAAGTCCAGCCTCTGATCTTGAAATCCCATGTTTATTACCCAAACTCATGACTTCAGTTAATCCTTTAAATGAACTCATACCTATAGCGGCTCACATACTTTTTCTGAAATAGCCATTTGATGTTGAATAATTTGCCCGATAACAAATTTGTTTTACTGGGGTATCTTTATCTGGTTTTAAGATATAATTAATGATCTGATCAAATAACCTCTAGTATTCTGTGTATCCTAAATTAGTATGTTTTTGGAAGTGGAGCATTACACACATCTGCTGGTATGGTAGAGTAACAAAATCTAATATTCTGAAAACCCTGAGATTTCATGTTAGATTGGGACAAATAGAGGATTACAAATAGAGAACCCCACCTGATGTTATTAAAGTTTAATTAAACTCATTTCTTCTCTCATTTACACAATACGCTAAGAGTCCAATTTTAGAATAGAATTTTACTTGCAGGTTTACACTGAAGACTGTATGACAGGGTTTAAGTAGTGCTTTAACCACAATAACTGAACACTAACAACCCTCACACACACTCTCTAACACTCTCTCTCACACTCTCTCTCTCTCACACACACACACACACACACACACACACACACACACACACACACACACACACACACACACACACACACACACACACACACACACACACACACACACACACACACGACACCACCATACATCAAAACAGGGATTAAGAAATTACTTTCCCAGTTCTACATGGAGATGTGTTTTAATGTTTTTATGGTGGCCACCTTAAAAGCACTAGAGAAAATCCAATATGACAGAGAGCACTTGCCTTAGCTTCATCATATCCTCCTAACATTTCATACTGCACATCACAATAGCTGCACATTCTCAAAATGTTAAACATTAGAATGGCTTACTTTCTAACAAAGAAAAAAAAGCTGTCTAAGTTACAGTTCACATCGTTTTTGCAATCAAAAACAAAAAAAAAATGGATATGATGAAGCAAAACAACTATGATTACAAGTAAACATCGAGTAGGAAAACTGTTATCATGTTTAACTGTGAAACTGCGACACTTTAGAAAGATTAAAATTCAGTGTGAATAACTCTACCTCTGTCTTTTCTCTAGTGTTTCCTAAATGGAAAAAAACAATTAGATATTCTAGACAGCGCCATCCAGAGTTTTTCCCATGGTGCTTGAGTTAGCCGGTTTGAGCAATGTGTCACCTACAAGGTCCTGTTTGCCGCACCTATATTGAAAAACAAGGGTAAAAATATCAGTTTTTAAATATTTTTTTCAACATATCATAGTAGTTCTATTATCTATATACGAAATGAACAAAGTGGTGCATGGGATAGTTTTCTCACTCAAAACTATACAACTCAACAGACTGACCCAGTAATTGGTCCGTTAGCTGGCCGTTCACTGGACTGTTGGTCAAACTCTGAAAGGAGCTTCAGTATGTTGAATGCAGCCTGTGGAAAAAAAGAAAAATGAAGTTTAAATCATTTATATGACTGCAACAAATGGCATAGATCTAATTTAAGAGCTTTTATATACAGTAGCTTATTTGCCTCCCGGGTTGTTCAGATAGGGTTCCAGTTGGAACTCGTGACCCTGAACTGTCTGATGACCAGAAACTTCAAGGATATTAAATGACTACAAGGCTGTAAAACATTTATATGGATAAAACAATATTTGCTGCTGTTAGTGGATTATTTGATATATAAAAGGTAATTAATGAAGTTAATTAACATGATTTAAATGTCGAGTTGGGTGCCTAGAGTCATCAAATTTTCTTTGCATAAGCCATTGTTATAGATCTTTAAAGAAAAATTTGGAAGCAGTGCAGTGTCCAGTGTCATACCATGTCGTGACAGGACTCCACGTCCTTCCCGATACCATGACTTATAAGAGGCGGCTGAGAAGAGCAGTTGATGAGAGACACAAATTCGTTCTTGTTGTTCTTTGGAAAGTCCTTGTATTCCACCTGTGGTGAACAGGGTACAACAATGAGGATCTTCCTTTTCATATTCTGATAACACAAGAATGGGCATATACAGTATGCTGCAGTTAATGGAGTACCTGTAGGCCTTGAACAGTAGCCAGGTATCCAAGCTGTTCGGATGGTTTAGTGAAGGGACCATGTGGTCTCATAGCTAGATTTTTACTTCCCTTCAGAATGCCTTCAGCTGTGGGAGAAGTACCAGCGTACAGCAGCTCGTTGGCAATCGTTGCTGTCAGTGAGGCCTTGGCCTGGTTGGGACGGCCATAGTCCTTGGCATGGGGTCCCTGGCAGACACCAACTGCCTGTGCCACCTCAGGTACCATGGGTAGAATGCCAGCAGGAAGTTGCTGATGGCTGAGGAAGGGCACACGGAAATCCTCCTCCTTTGGGACTGAAATTTATAAAATGTGTATGAGGACACAGGATTACAGCACATGTGGAAGCATTTGACAACCTTACAGTACATCTTTGCACTTTTTGTAATGACACTTACCCAGACCCCCCTCCTCTACTGAGCTTGGCTCAAAAAAGGTCACTTTACGTCCATCTCCAGGTTTTTTCAGAGAAGGCTTTAAAATAGATACAAAAGAAAAACTATTAAAAAACTGTACAAAACACTAACAAGTCCAAAAACTCAAACACACTACATAGCATCACTGCTAAGAAATTAACAGCCAACAGATAACAGGTTACTACATCTTGTCACTACTGTATGCAAACATCAGTGTTTTATCTGTAACATTTGCCCCATTCTTTTGCCTTGATAGCTCCTTATTAGAGGTAGGAGGGAATCTCACAAATAAAAACACAAACGTTTAAGAATGAACCTTCTCTTCTGTTTTCAGTGCTGGTTTGGGAGGCTGAGGTTGAGGCACTTTAAATCCCAAGAGCTCCAGCATCTTCTCTGCAGCATTCCTCTTGGCTACCTTTTTACTTGGACCCATACCTTCTGCAGTCTGACCAGTGACTGAGACCTGATAGAGACAGCTTGATAAATGATTCAATAAATATAAATTAAACGTTTGTATGACTAAAAACGTATGCCTGACAATGACAAACCTGCATCACAAACTCCCTACGCCGGGGCAGTCCTCTCTCTGTCACGAGGATGTACTCTGGCTCTTTCTCTTTCTTAGCCTGCTGGATCTGTGCCAGTCTGCTGATTGGGTTAATTCCCTGCCCATACTCTGGACTGGTTTGCAACTACAAACAAGACAGTCATTTTAATTAACTTCATGCATGTGTAAAAACATGAACACCTATACTACTGTACATACAGTACAGACCAAAAGTTTGGACACACCACCTTTTCAACAAGACAGTGACCCCAAACACACCTCCAGGCTGTGTAAGGGCTATTTGTCCATGAAGGAGAGTGATGGGGTGCTGCGCCAGATGACCTGGCCTCCACAGTCACCGGACCTGAACCCAATCGAGATGTTTTGGGGTGAGCTGGACTGCAGAGTGATGGCAAAAGGGCCAACAAGTGCTAAGCACCTCTGGGAACTCCTTCAAGACTGTTGGAAGACCATTTCAGGTGACTACATCTTGAAGCTCATCAAGAAAATGCCAAGAGTGTGCAAAGCAGTAATCAAAGCAAAAGGTGGCTACTTTGAAGAACCTAGAATGACATATTTTCAGTTGTTTCACACTTTTTTGTTATGTACGTATATAATTCCACATGTGTTCATTCATAGTTTTGATGCCTTCAGTGTGAATCTACAATTTTCATAGTCATGAAAATAAAAAAAACTCTTTGAATGAGAAGGTGTGTCCAAACTTTTGGTCTGTACTGTATCAGATTGTAAGTAACTTTATAGCTCACCATCCACTGAGAATAGACATCATTTACACTAGTTAATACACCATCCCTAATATAAACCTAGAAATGTTACATTTAGTAATCAGAAATCAAAATTTATGTATTAACTGATAGTTTTCTGTTTTATTCTGCAGCCATTGGCTTCAGTCCAGAGGACAAAACAAAAAGCATGGTCACAAAATCCTAAAAGATCATCAACAGTATTCAGCCCCTAGTAGTTTTGCCACTCACTACTTTTGTTATATTCAGTCCCAGAGTTCCGGACGGAAATTACCATGGTTTTCATTGTCGGAGTGTACATTCCCCCAGCGCTAATGCAAATGAGGCTCTATGTGAACTCTATGGGGCTATTAGTGATCTGCTGAATGTTCACCCCGAAGGACTGTTTATCATCGTCGGAGATTTCAATCATGCAAATCTCAAATCAGGGCTCCCTAAATTCAATCAGTATGTAAACTTTGCAACGAGAGGGGAAAACACGCTGGATCATGTTTACACAAACATTTCCGGCGCACATCGTGCAGAACCCCCACCTTGGCTACTCAGAGCACATCCCTTTTATGCTAATTCCAGCATACCTACCACTCGTCAGACGCTCTAAACCGGTTCTGATGCAGGTGAAAACTTGGCCAGCAGGAGCCGTCTCTGCTCTTCGGGACTGCTTTGAGTGCACCGACTGGAACATCTTCGAGGAGGCTGCAACCAATGGTGACTTCGTCAACTTGGAGGAGTACACGACATCAGTAACCAATTACACCGGCAAGTATATTGATGATGGATTGATTGCTGAAGACTAGAGACCTAGCCTTTAAAACAGGGGACAGGGTGGCCTTAAGCAAGGGCCAAACACTCCCGAACCATCAGAGAAGCAAAGCGCGCACATGCTCAGACAATCCACAGCCACTGTCAGGAGAGCGGAGACACCCTGCGCATGTGGCAGAGCATACAGGCGATCACAAACTACAAGACAGCTTCACCTGCCTGTAATAGCAATGCCTTTCTCCCAGATGCGCTGAATGACTTCTACACTCGGTTTGAGGTGCAGAAAAACGTAGCGGCAAGGAAGACCATGCCTTCCCCTCAACAATCAGGTACTCTGTCTATCCACGGCAGACGTGAGGAGAACTCTATGCAGAGTTAAACCATGGAAGGCTGCTGGACAGGAACAACATGCCTAGCAGGGTGCTCAGGGAATGCGGAGAACAGCTAGCAGATGTCTTCACTGAAACCTGTCAGTCCGGATCGGGAACAGCATCTCTAGCACCACCACACTGAGCACTGGAGCCCCTCAGGGCGGAGTGCTCACCCCACTGCTGTTCACCTTTCTGACTCACAACTGTTCAGCAATTCACAGATCGAAGCAGATCATCAAGTTTGCAGATGACACGACCGTGTCTCATCAACAAGAACGAGGAGTCAGCATACAGAGAGGAGGTGCAACAGCTAACTCCCTGGTGTAGAGCCAACAACCTGTCTCTGAATGTTGATAAAAACTAAGATGTTTGTTGACATCAGGAGAGCACACAGCAACCACTCTCTGTTGAACATCGATGGATCACCTGTAAAGACACCAAAATTTCTAGGTGTTCATCTAACATAGAACTTCCCCTGGTCACTCAACACCAGCTCCATCACCAAGAAAGCCCATCAGCATCTCTACTTCTTACAAAGCCTGAGGAAAGCACATCTCCCTCCCCCCATCCCGACTACGTTTTCATTGAGAGCATTCTGGGCAGCTGCATCACTGTCTGGTTTGGGATCACAAGACCCTGCAGCGTATAGCGAGGACAGCTGAGAAGATCATTGGAGACTCTCTTCGACTCCATCATGGACATTTAAACCACACGCTGCATCTGCAAAGTCAGCAGCATTGTGGAGAAGCCCACACACCCCTCACACACAATCTTCACCCTCCTGCCATCTGGAAAAAGGTACCGAAGCATTCAGGCCCTCACGACCAGACTGTGTAACAGTTTCCTTCCACAAGCCATCAGACTCCTCAATAACTGAACTGAACTGTACCGAGTACATCACACACACGCACAATCAACCGCATTAACTGCACAGACCTACACTAACACACTCTTCTAATATACATCCATGTATTCAGCATCACCCATATCAAACTGTTTGCATGCTGTTTTGCAGACAGTTTTTGCTCTTTGCACATGCCGTCGTTCACATTTCAGTCGATTGCTGTATTGCACAATACATTACAATACCTCATGTAACTGCTGCTATAATACTAACGTGTTCATTAGAGTATTTCTTCACACGCAATATTGAACATACAGTATTTGCACTGGTCGGTGCTGCTTTTGTGTATTGTCTTTTGTGTATTGTCTCTTGTGTATTTGTCTTGCTCTGTTTGCACCAGGTTGCACAAATGCACTTTATGTGGCTAGGACTACTTACTTAAGTCCTTAGCACTGGCTTTGCCATATTTCACTGTGTACTGCAACAGCTATATATATGGTTGAAGAGACAATAAAAGCTTCTTGACTTAATTACCAATGACCTTTTCTACAAATGGTTTTCAGTTTAGAAATGACTTCAGCATTATACATTTTAGGTCTTGTGTCTAACTCCTAGCCTGACTGCTAGCTGTTAAGAGTTTGAGAGGCTGTGTCTGAAATAATCAGGGCCTAAAGATGACTTGAAAAAAATAAAATAAAAAAAATCACACTGTCATTATAGATTATAAAATAACCTCAAATGTAATGGTGAATGGACATACAAACTATTGACCTTGTTCATAAAATGTCGCTGTTGTAGATACATGATAAGCATTTACAAAGCAAACTTACAATACCTTTATAATTGATTTGGTTTTCTTTTTAATACGAGGTGGCATCTTGTCTGTGACTGGTAGTTGAGGCAACTTCCGCAGCTCCTCCAGAACAGCAATGGCAGCAAGCTTCTTGGCAATCTTCTTGCTCTTGCCCTCCCCTTCTCCAGTGAACTCTCCCACAGTCACTTTCACCACAAAGGACTTCATGTGAGGTGGCCCTGCCTCTTTCAGCACCTGATCCCAAATTCCAGGCAAAAACAAACATATATACATATATATATATATATATATATATATATATATATATATATATATATATATATATATATATATGGCTATATATTTGTCAATGTGACTTTTTGTGATGTAACATTATATAATTCTATACATTTCTGGGCAAATGGAAGGTTCTGGTATACCTCAAAGTTCACTGGCATGTTCCGCTTCAGTGCAATCTCAAATACTTGGCTGATCTCAGATTTGTTAAGGTTTTCTTCTTCTGGTTCTTTTCTTGTCTAAACATACATACATAGATTATATAATTAAGTTACACCTTGCCAGAATTTACATGGCAGACCTTACATGGATAACAGGCAAGAATTGTCCATGATACGTAGCCTATCATCCATTTTAAGATACAGCATTAAACAGTGATAAGCTTTAACCCACATTACAGTGTGTAAATAAATAGAATTGAAAGAAAAAAAATTACTTCAGTCACTGTATGTGTGGATGTGTCACAGCAGAAAGTGAAGTGAAAGTGAAGTGACGTGACATACGGCTAAGTAAGGTGACCCATACTCAGAATTGTTCTCTGCATTTAACCCATCCAAAGTGCACACACACAGCAGTGAACATACACACCCAGCATCCGGGGAGCAGCTGGGGGGTTGGTGCCTTGCTCAAGGGCACCTCAGTCGTGGCCGGCCCGAGACTCGAACACACAACCTTCGGGCTATGAGTCAGACTCTCTAGCCATTAGGCCACGACTGCCCCCTAGAAAAACTATTACAGAAGATTCTGTGATGATGTTTAATCACTGGTTCCATCTCTTCACACAGTGCCTAAGCAAAAGAGGAGGGCTACCAAACGCAGTACTTAATGCCATTAATGACCTACCTCAACTAACTGCTGTAACAGTGGCTCTTTTTGCAAAGATTTGATAGCTTTAGCAGCAGCGTCATGCTTGGCCGCCTGACGTGTGCGGCCCTTTCCGTGGAACTGCTGCCCTCCAATGGATAACTCCATATGATACAGCACCGGTGCCACCGGAGGAAACGGGTAGTAATACCTGGTCAGGTAAAAGCCAAAGGTCAAATACATTCATATTTATATGTACTGTGTTTGTGAAACAAAGCACTAAGTGTAGTTAGCTAAGCCGTGATAATTAGCTAAGCCGTTTGAGACTTAGCTCTCTTCATAAGCCTACGCGTTATACTTCTATACAGTGATAGTACAAGGGGCACATACTGTTGCATGGAGCGAGCGTAAGGCCCCGGTGCTCTGATATTGTAGTTAAATGTGGGTCTCATTCCTTGGTATGGGTCTATAAGTTTATAGATTGGTTTCTTCCCCAACTTCATGCACAGTGCATTCAGCTCCACAGTGTGTGTCATGCTGTCTGCTAAGAGAAAAAAATGTCAAAAAAAAACAAAACCCAAAGGACAGTCTTTGATATTCAGGTAACAGGACTGAATATAAAGTGCTTTATGTGAAGAATACTGACCAATTAAAAGCTCAATATAGGTCAATATGATATGAAGGCCATTTAAAGGCAGCAGGGTATTAGTCCATATAAATGGTTTTAAGATGCTTGAAATTTCACATTTACAACAGAATAAAAGGATTTGTATGGAAGTATCAGAACATACACTCAGGGCCTCTGTAGAACCCACCTGGGTTCCGACCTTGGTGTCGTGGGATTCTGTTATTAGGTTTGGGCAGTGTGGTCTGGGTGAGAGCACAGGCTGCTGCAGAGTGCTGAGCTTTCTTTATACTGGTGCCCTCTGCATCCCAGTGCTGCTCCCCCAGAGTCAACTGCACAGTAAATATCTAGATACAGAGAAAGAAAAAGCATGATAAATATAACTGGAGCAAGGAGAAATGAGACATTGAGACAGAAAGAACAGAAAAGAGTAAACGGAAGTGTTACCTTTGAATGGGCTGGTCCTTGCTCGCTGAGTAGCTTGTACTCAGGCTGGATCTTATTGTAACGGGCTAACTCATTCACCAGACACATGGGGGTCTTCTCTTTAGGGTTTGCCATGTTAGAAGCTACAAACAAATTAACATTAATCTTTTTTTTTTGTACAGTTAAATATAATAATTCTATGCCTATATAAAATTATTTTGCATACAGTTCAACCGTATTTTTTATTATTTTGTTACATTACTTACTTTAAATGAATTTTTCAGGTTGTCAAAGTTAAATACATTTCACAACATACATTCACAAAAGTATTTTTAGCCTATACTACAATACTCAATAAAAGTATTTTTTAGGACTTAACTGAAGCTCATCTGTGGTAAAATTAATGTATTGTACACGGCATGGAAATCTCCATGGGCATAAATCTCAGGAGGGGACATGTCCCTCCATCCGAGGATTGTCCAGCCCAAAAAAAATTTTTTTAAAAATATAGCACTTCTTTATTGTGAAAAATATATGTATGTATACCTAAATAAATGTGTAAGTAGAAAAAAACCCGTGAAAATGCATTTAGAAATGCATTTGGTTTGACCCACTGCCTTCTTTCCCAGTTCATCTCACGTACTCTGCACACACGAGTCAAGTGTGTGGCTGCGGCTCAATTAATGTTAAATTCCATTAAGTAGGGGATTTTATTCACTTTAAACAAAGCAATTCTCTTTAATGTAGTTGATTAGTTGATGAAGACTCCTTCATAAATTAGTTGCGGCAAAAATGCTGATTACCGATGTAATTTTCCATGAATCTGCTATATTAGCGATTAAAATCTCACTTATCTAGTTAACGTTAGCATGTTTACGACAGATTGTTGCACTGCAACTAACACGCCAAAGCCGTCGAGAAAAACTTTGAAAATAACCAAAATGACGCAGTCTCCATGCTACAATAATAATGATAAAAGCAAAGTTTTTCACTGTGGGGACATATCTTTATAAGTACAATTAGACTGTATTATTTGTGTCCCCTTCAAAAATTGCTCATGAGAAATTTTAGATTTATTGTCCCCCTTACTGTGAAATGAAATTTACGCCCATGCATATTTCTGCGTATATAAAAAGCCCAACAGCCGACTGTGTGCATGTCAGTGCAAAAAGTCATGAGGTCAAACAATTTTGTACAGATCTCCAAAATGGGATGGTGTCAAAACACACACTTGGGAAATGTTATGGAAGATGATTACAAAATCCAGCTGTGCCAAGTTTATCCAAGGAGACTTCAGGCTGTAACAGCTGCAAACGATAGTGTCTGAATGCTTGTGTAAAAATTGGATTTTTGCATCTTAAGCAAAACTTATGAATTCATTTAGCCCAGTTTGGTGTAAGGGTTTAGGGTAAAACCGTTTTGCATGCACCACGTATGCAAGCTTTTTCAGTGTATAAACATACTTTCACCTACCTGTAGGGTTACAGAAGGGTGTAGCTGAGGCAGAGGGCAGGGCGGAGCTTCGTAGTGGGTGACTGGCACTTTCTGAAGGTAAGGAGCCAGAAGCTGAAGGAATACTGAAGCCAGGTTGGGGCTGTGAGAGCTGTAAAGGAGCAGAGCTGGGGACAGGGCTGGAGGGAGACTGGAACTGAAGCTGGGACATTCTCTCTTGTGATTAGGAAAACACTTTGCAGTCTGGGACAGGATTTTCACAGGACAAGCGTTAAGCGAGAGGAAGGTTTAAGACTGCAAAGATTTGCCTGCAAGAAAAGACAACGCAATTAAGAAATGTCACAACAGACCACTTGCAAAAAAAAAAAGCTAGAATGTTTTTTTTTTTTTTTTTAATTACGATTCCATACAACATGTAAATAAATTGGTTACTGATAGACATTGGGTCCTTAATCAAAGTGTTTGTTGTTGGTTTTTATTTTTGGAGTTATACAATTTCTAATACTTAAACTGGAATCTTAAGAGTGCGACATTTCTGTAGGATAATCTGCAATAATATTGTATTATATCTTCTAGCGAATGTGAAATTTGACGACAGTGTAACAATAAACGTAGCTGTAAACCGAGTGCTAGCAAACGTTAGCTTGTACAGATACAATACAGCAGGTCACCGTTAGTCATTGTTACACGGGGTTAAATAACTGATATGTGATTAAAATAAAAAAAAATTAAAAAAAACAAGCTCAATTGAGTGCATGTGGGACAGAAATGACAAAACATGGAACTAAAACGTTTTATGTTCAATTGAAGAATGTGACATTTTATCACTGGGGCCAGAAACTGATCAGAAGATAAAGCTAATGTTAATAACAGCTAGCGTCAAGTCTGTTAAACCAGAGCAAAGCCTCTCCTTCAGCCCTCCACAACACCTCACCTCGTTCTATTTAGGTCCGGTGGGAAATTAGTCCATGAGAGAGAAAGAAAGAAAGAAAGAAAGCACGTTAACATTAGCGTCCAATTTTAGGGGAGTGATTTAATAGGGGTTTGAATTAAAATATAGGTGAGGTAGAGCAGAGAAAGTAGACAGGGCAAACACTAAAGAGAATCGCCTAATGGTCCAGCCACTCCCGGAAATTACATCACTTCCGGGGCTGTTTTTTTTTTAGAGAGCGGCTGAGACAGAGTTGTTTACTTAAGATTTAAAATGACAAATCCTTAAACAAGGGGTTCTGAAATCCTTTACCTCCTTAATTACCTGCTTAAAAAGGGGACAGACCATGCTCTGAACTATTCTAGTATTTAGATTTATTATTTAAATAAGTAGAATATTTTAATTGTTTATTCAAATGTATTCATGGGTTGTTTTGTGACCACAATGAACAACAATGATAATCAATTTAATTATAATAGTGTTTTCTAGCACTGACTTTTTTTTTTTTTTTTTTTTTTTTTAAATTCCAGAGCCTCAAACCACGGACATATTCATAACAGCCATATTCATAATAAATATTTGGCCAGAATTTCCCTGGCATTATTAAATTAACAAGAGAATGTTTTATGCACTATACTCATTTAGAAATCAAATCCACATTGTATATTTTAAATATCGAAATGAATGAGAGAATCAAAACACAAATACAAAGTAGCACATTTTTTTAATTCTACCAAAGAAAATGCAAAAATATTCAATTGCCCATAAAATAAAGACAAACCAAACTTATGACACATTAAAATATTGGTAACATACAACTGTGTGTTACAGCGTTTCCACCTGATGTGATATTGTACCATAAATAAGACCTAAAAGTGGTTAAATCCACACTCATTTCTCCATTAAATCAGTGTTTGAGGTAATTCCTCTATACATCTATTCAACTGGGAAAATTGTAACAGATAAAAGCACATGAGGTTAATTAATCTTTTCTGCATAACAATATTTCATCTAAACAGGTGAAACACTTTAAACTGTCATCGGGAACATGATCGCCCGTCATCAGTAGTTATAAGTTAGCTAATGCATTTGTGATAATTCCAGTGCATCAATTTGAAACCATGTAAATGACTAAAATCCTTTTTTTTTAATACAAAAATCTGACATTATTATTGCTGTGGAAAATACTGAACAAATCAGCTGATTTACAATGTTGCTAGATTTGGCCAAAGTATCGTCTTGCATAAATAAGTGTCCTGAGTGTCAGGGCTTAAAGCTTAAAGGTTAAAGGTTGTAAGCTTGTCGGATGCTAAGAGTGTCTCTCATCATTAAATCTCTCAATCGCCACAACGCATCCACCATTGTGGTGTGAGCACCTTTGCTCTTCAGCCAATGAGAAGGAAGACGGCTCTCCTGCTCTCTACTGAGGCGGGAGTCTTTTCTTTGAGCTATAGAAAGAAATTAGAAACGTGTTAGAAAACAGAATGTCAATTTTGGAAACAAAGGTTTTTCCACCCATCTCACCCTTAAGGCTCTGATCCCATTTGCTGATAGTGGGACAATCTGCACTGAGCCCTTCTATGTATTTAAGGTAGGCTTCTGAATGCAGGAGACGCTGTGGCCTGGGAGGTGGTGCTACGAACATGGGTGGGCCTTGTGTTTGGTGGGCAGACTGACCCAGCTGACTTTGACCTGGGTATGGAGGTGGAGCCACCTGCCCTGGGCCATATGTACCCATCTAAAGAGGAAACACCATTAGTACTTGAGCTCTCAACACAGCTTAAATCAGAGATAGAGCTGAAATATAAATAAACATGCTTTTCACCTGAAGACCAAAAGGGTTTCCTGGACCAGGACTTCCAGCCATACCATTAATACCAGGTCCCATTCCACCTGTAGAGAGGAAAAGAGCGTATGAAAAAATAAGATCTTGTAGCTGACTAATTGGGGGCTGATCATTTATTAAACAACTTTCAATAGGTTTCTTGAGAATAGAAGTACATTATGTTACATGATATATCTGTAGTACACTAGATATTATTCTTACATATAACATCTCAATACACACGTGGACAAAATTGTTGGTACCCTTCGGTCAATGATTTTTTTAAAAATAATTCCGTTGAAGCATGGTAGAAAAGCAATGTCTGACTTTCATTGGT
The DNA here is from genome assembly GCF_022655615.1 of Tachysurus fulvidraco. Taxonomy (NCBI): domain Eukaryota; kingdom Metazoa; phylum Chordata; class Actinopteri; order Siluriformes; family Bagridae; genus Tachysurus; species Tachysurus fulvidraco. Next base: position 19,064,726 of record NC_062522.1, read on the forward strand.
TAACATTCATAGAATTTCTATTTATTATTACTTTTGTCAGATTAAAGTTTTTTCTGTGATCACTGTGAGGTTTTCTTTCATTGACCGAAGGGTAGCAACAATTTTGTCGATGTGTGTATGTATTGTTTAATGAAATTTTAACCTAGTCCTAATTAACATTAACACTAGCTATCATGATTAATCATAGTGAATAAAATTCAACTATACATGAAAAAGCAAAATGTTTCATAATAATTCAAATGTAGTGAACTTGAAATAAGAAATTATGGTGAAACTCTTTCACTGCAATATGGAAAACTAGCAACCATCTGCAAATTCAATTAAAGTGAAATAGTAAAAGAACAAATAGTAGAAGTAGGATTTAACTCCACATAGATCTACTATTGTATGCCATCATTTCCACACCACCCACAAAAGCAAACTGTAGATCAGATTACGGATTTTTCTTGAGTTAATATTTCTTTCTTGTATGTCTGGTTGAAGTTGCACACAAGTTGATGCTTCTTACCAGAAGGGGGCATACCAGGGTACCCAGCCATGCCTGATGTAAAGTAGTGTTGAGGTGGCAACGCGGGCACCCCCATGGGATGAGGAGGTGTGCCACCCATACCCATCATGCCATCAGGAGGACCCTGTATAGGCATGAAGGGTGGGCCATAATTTCCCATCATGCCTTGGGTGAAAAGGGAGAAACACAAAAAGAATCCATGCATATGTGACATGCAAATGTGTTTGGTCATGCACTACAAAATAAAAGACACTGCAATCTCTACCAGAGCGTTAGAGAAAGTAACCTAAAAGTGTCAAAGTTATGAATGATGCCAATAGTAGAACTTCCATGTGTGGATGTTAATAAAAAAAAAAGTAATCATGCAAATAAAACAATAAATCAAGCATTATCTCTTCAACACACACAACTAAGAAGGGTTGTGAATATGAATAAGATCACATGGAGTCCTGAAATGGGTTAGAGTACAGTGACTGGTGACTGATGAGAATGAGTTGGGGTACGGATGATGTCAGTAGGTGACGGAAGCTTTGGAGGGTGCCCGGATGCTGCATCTTGATTGTCTTGAGGTGAGGGTATATTGGGGATTTGGCGTTACCTGGCATGGCTTGGTTTAGCATCCCCATAGAGCTTGGGGGGGGCACCACCCCCATCAGAGACCCGGCTGGGGTACCTGCTCTTGGGGAAGCTGCCGCCTGCTGCTGCTGGAGGGCCCTTTCCCGTTCCTGCTGTTCTACCAGTTTAGCTGCCCGCTCTGAAAAGACAGCATTATACACAGTATTAAAGACCCTACCTGATTAGGCAAGTAATCTTTGTACCCATCAGAGTGCCCACTTAAGACATACTGTAAGAACCCATTGTAGCATAAGCAAGACAATTGCCACATAAGTCAGTAAAGACAAAATGGGTTAAAATGTGACATGGTTTTCACGTGAATTTACCTTCATACTCCGACTTCTTAGTAGAGTCCAGGTTCCTCCACTCTGTACCAACAAGACGACTCAGCTCTCCAAAAGAGAAATCTGGGTGTTGAGCCTTTATGACAGCTCTCATCTCACTGCTAAACAGAATGTAGCCACTCATGTTGATCTTGCGCTTGGCTCCTTCCTTCTTGGATAGACCCTTTACGGTCTTTGGTGTGGACTGTGTAGAATAATCATAGGCAATATGCAACAATCATAATTGTGTTTGGATGGATTATAAAACTTTATCAAGCCTTAGCAAAACCACATGCTATATTTAGGTGTTAATGTTAGTTTATTTAGACAGTTAATGCCATAATAGTGTTTATGTGACAGCGTTGTGTATATGTAGCTTTATGAGGACGAGTATAAGTAAATAATATACCTGTAGTGGTGTGTTAGGAAGGTCCATATCACTAGCAATTGAAGACTGATGCTGGGGCAAGGAAGGTGTTGCTGGTGCTTCATCATCCTCATCTTCCATCTCATCTAGATCTTCATCCAGGTCCTCTATATCTGCAAATTTGGCCTCTAGCTCTTCAATTTTTTTATCCAGCAGGGGGGATGGTTCCTTGGAAGGCACAAGTGGCTTTCTATAAAAGGAAGAACATTGTAAACGTTTGCCTCTAGTAATATCCACTTACATATTTAAGTACTGGGCCAAAGCCAAGACAAGTAATGTGTAGTAGCTTTAACTGTACAGACTGCCTGGTACAAATAGTAATATTAAAATACCTGAAGTAGTAGATCTCATCATCCACCACTTTGCCTGACAGGGAAAATCGTTTGAGGCCTTTAAATTTTTTCATCTGCTTCTCACTTTCAATGTAGCGGCTCTCACACAAGTGTACATTCTCCTCTGCAAATTCAGTTGGTCTACAGGAAATAAAGTCCTTAAAGGAGGAGACAACACACTTTCCTATGGAGAGAGAAGAAAGAATAAAGACAAACTGTTCAATGTAAATAATAATTGTTCAATGTAATAATAAAAAAATATATAATAATCAAGGTTTGTATTGTTAGTGGTTCATCCTAAAACGTACATTTTAACCAAATTAAAAACTTTCTAAATCATTAAATATCTTTATCAGCCTTTTTCATGGAAGGACAAAACAAAAAAAAAAGATTATATTCCAGATTACTGTACATAGCGGGTCACGCAGCAGAAGGGAGGATTGTACCTAAAATGCACATCATGGGAGAGGTCTCCTCCAGGTTGCTCAGGAACACTTCACGCTTGTAGAACATCTTTGTGGGCTCATGTTCTGTCTCCTCAGGGTGGATGAATAACGGCCCAAAGAAGAAAGGAACTCCATCCTGCTCCCACATCTTTTCAATCCTGCCCATAATCATCAAAACAAAAAGGTCATTTATAACAGTCATAGGAATGAGATTGGAAGGCAAGAGGGAAAACGTTACAACTCGCTTGCCTGCCAATTCGTGGACGTGTCAAGCGATGAGATCGAATGTAGACACAATCACCCACTTTCATCCACATGTTATTGTAGCATAGCTGTTCGTAGTACTGACATCCAGGCTCACCATTAGCCACCTCCACAGGAACAGCCTCTCTCTCCTGTAAGAAGGAAGTATGAAAATTATAAGTGATAAACACTTCAAAAAAATCCTAATACATTTCCATCAATTCAATACAAATTTGTCAATTCATAAAGATACATACTTTCTCAATAAAGGTACCATGATCGTCAGCAGAGTCTGCCATCTTGTCCTGGTCACGATTTGCAGCGCTGACGAACATGGACGCAACTCTGACTACAGGTAATGGCACATCACGAGAGACTAATTTCACAGAGCTTGGTGGCATAGTCCATATTTTGATCTTCTTGAAGGCTTTGGTCCGGGTTGTGTAGCGAGACTCACAAACGTAGACATCCTCAGGTTTGAAGCCCTCGGGCTGGTATTTAAAATAATCCTGGAAAAAAGTATAAACACTTATAGAATGTTTCAAACCGAAAACTTTTAATAAAGTGCATAAAGGACTTGATGTATGTATGTATGTATGTACATATATGGAGGAATCCGTATGTTTATATATTTGTGATTTGTTGCAATATAATGTGTACTTAAATCCATGTGATTTTCTCAAGGTTAAGGAAAGGGAAAGGAAAGCTTTCTTCCATTTACCTTTACAAACACCACCATACATTTCCCCAGTATCTTACTGAATGGAACATTGTTGTAATAGTCACTCTTGAATACTTCCTTTTCCAGGAACTTGCGTATAGCCAGGTGGAAGGTCTCGCCTGGTCGATAAAACCAGCAGCCATACAGCCACTGCTCTCCTGCATCAACAACCAGAAATAAGCTGGATTTAAAACATTTCGATATGTATTACAGTTATTGTCGGTCAAGCCAAGTGTTTTTTTTTTAATTAATAATTAATAATTGTTAAATATGATTTTGCCGAAAAGACAACAGAAGAAAGAAAAAGCTTGCTCACCAGCCTCATCCTTCCACAGTTTCTCGATGCTTACAATGTGGGGCTGCAAGTTGGTTTCGGACGGCTGCACGTACACATAGTCTCCCACACTGTAGGTGCTGTTCTCAAAGCTACAGTCTTGACTATAGGTCTTCTTAAGGCTAGATGTCCACGGTCCACCCGTAACACCCTCTGCCTTCTCCTCTGAAAAATTAATCACTCATTAATATACAAGGCTTGTAGGTTGACCATAATAAAAATAGCCCTATTGCAGTGACCTGTACAAAGCAACCTGTACAAAGCCCTGATCTCAACCCCCCAGATGAACTGGAATGCCAACTATGCTTCAGCCCTCCTCGCCTGACTTCACAATTACTCTTGTGGCTGAATGTGCAAATCCCCACATCCAATTCTGAAAAAGCCTTTTGGAAATCCTTTCAAGAGTGCAGATTATTATAATGGCAAAGAGAGACTCTGAAATACGATGGTCAAAAAGCACAAATGGGTGTGAATGGACGTATGGATGTCTACATACTTTTGGCTATGTAGTGTACTTCTAAACCAAGGAATATATAGAATAATAAAAATACTAAACAATGTTTAAAATGTATATATTAACAAAAATGTAATAAACTATACTTACATTACAAAATAGTTTATACTATGAGTGTACCAGTAACTCATAATTAGTATTCTACTGTATTAGATTACAGCATGAGAAAACACAAAATCAATAAAAAGACTAACATACCTTTTTTGTCTTCCTCAATTTTGAGTCGATCTTCCTCCATTTCCCGAGGCAGTTTCTCTCTCTTCTCCTGCTCCACATCTGCATGCAGATGCCTGGATGTGTAGCTCAGTGCTGGAGTGAGTAGGATCTCACCATTCTTGCATAGCTCGTCTCGGATCTTCAGAAAGAACTGCTGCAGCTCAATCGAGTCCTCAAAGATTTCAGAGTCCGTTCTGCAGCCACAGCAGGTATTTTTGTCAGCGCAAAAAGTGGCATTACTCTTCAATATTCTCTTACTAATACTAATCATTTACTATTGTGCTCGCTCCTACATTAACAGTACATAAAATCCCCCAAAACAAAATAGACCATTTAAAAAAATCTCACAATTTTTTTTTGAAAATCGTTAGCATTTCAGAGATTTCTCTTGACACAAACATGATAAAATAAGTGGTCTTTATCAATATGAAACAAGACAGTGATTGTTATTCAGAGTTCTGTTCACACCACCATTAATTTGCACAACAACCTGCAATCATATCCCTGCATGTATAGGGGTCTATCGGCTAACCGATATGATGATATCTTAACGTTACATATTTGTCACATTTTGTTGTTAAAAACCCATCAGGAGAATTAAACAAACAGTTAACACAAAAGGACAGCTAAGTGGTTGCTACTAACCTGTTGAGACGTCTGGCTTTATCCAGCACCTCAAAAAAATGCTCCTGAAACACATCCATCCTCCGATAGCGTCCACGCTCTACGTTGTTGCGGATAATATCCAAGCTAAGAGGTGGCTCCTCTGCATTGGTAGGATCCACAGAGGGCACCTCTGCAAGCGAGTCACTGTAGCAGCGGCCCTCATCATCCTGATGGCTCATCACTGACACAAAGAGGTTCCGAATGAGCTCGCAAACTAATGGCGCTACGGCCACTTGAGCTCCTGTTCTTTCTTCTCCCTCCTCTTCCTCCTTCTCCAGGTTGCGGCGTGCATCAAGGAAGGCTCTGTGGAGCAGCAGTGCGTCACGATAGATGAGTGACTCAGGCTCATTGTATGTACAGGCGTTGTTAAACATAAGAATAAAATCCTCAGCCATTGACTCAATGTCCTGATAGCGGCCCTGGACCATGTAGCTTCGCACGCGCTCCATGTCAATGGGGCGTTTGATGGCAGCGTAGTAATCAGGCAGCTCAGAGCGTGAAGGCAGACGCAGGAACACTGTGCTCAGGCGACGTCCACGGCTGTCTGTGAAACTGCGGACAGCTTCATAGAGTTCGCCCAGTTTCTGCTGCAGAGATGTTTGAGAGCGGGCCTTTCTGGGAGATACAGCACCCCCGCTCCTCCCTGGAAAAGTAAAAGATGGTAATGATAATGTTAACAATAAAAACTGTATCACTTTGAAACCAATTTTTGGTAAAAAAAATAAATAAAATTTCCAGTTACATAACGCACGTAGTTTGAGTTTGGGTGAGCCAACATCATCATCCTCAGGTAAAGGTCCAAGTTCCTTCTGTTTTTCCTTTACAATCTTTTCCAGAATGTCTGCATCATTGTAAACCTGGAAATATAGAAGTTAAAAGGTAAACAAAAAAAATTAATCCATTTCTAATTGTGTTAATGTTACAATATCAACAAAACAACAATGTACAATATAATGCTAGAAATGAAAGGAGAACACTGTGTGATTTTATAAGAAAACAAATACAGTGTAAATACTGTCCTTATCTTCATCCAGTTTCAACCTTTATACAAATCACAGTTTCTAAATTCTGACCAACCTGAGAGCCTTCCTCGTTGTAGTGGCGAGCATTGCGGAACATGAGCTTCAAATCGTTCATGAGAGCCTCATCGCTGACGTATCGCTCGCTGCGAATATTGCTCTCGATGGTGCGAAGGTCCATGGGCTCAAAGATAACCTGGTAGTAATCAGGGTAGTCCTTTTTTGATGGCTTCACCATGAATAGCTCACAGAGGCGCCGACCTGTACCTGCCTCTCGTGCCTCGGTCACTGCTGCATACAATGCTTTCATCCTGTTTTTCTTTGTGTTCTTCTTATGACTATGATGTTGGAAAATGTATTCATGGACAGAAAGAGGGCAACATTATTAACAATATTCAAATGACAATGAGGCATAAAAAAAATTGTCATTCAAAATAGAACTGACCTTTTTCTCTTACTGCTTCCTGTCTCGGGTGTCACGGTGGACAGCAAACTGTCTCCTTCGTCGTCGTCTCGAAGTTCTCTCCTTTTTAACTGGAAAGGAGGTTAGCCCATTTTTTACAGCAACACACTACAATTTGATACATACGATAACGCATTCAATACAATGCCTGCAGGCCCACCACACAGGATGTTTAGCTCACTAATGAAGAAGTAAATACCAATAACGTATTAATATTTACACACTGGCTAAATTCATTAGGTGTGCTGGATAAGAGCCTTCATTGTGGGGGATACAGACTTGGAGGCTCTATTTTTGACACCTATGGTCTTGTATGCATTAATAATACATTATACTTTAGAATACAAGCAAGTTTTCTAGATCCAGGAATATATTCACCTGCATTATGTGCTGTAATTTCTGAGCACGCTTGTAAATGGCTGAATTGGGGACATTGTAGCGTTTAGCATTCTCAAACATAGAATTAAGGTCTGATTCCATTTGCTCGACTCCCTCGTACTCCCCGTTTCGCATTTTTTCTCTGTAACCAAAAATACACAGGTCATGTAAAAGTTCTATATAAAGCATATCTTATATGTCCCAAGGGAGATTTCGCTTATTAAATACACTGATGTGACACTGATTAATCTTACACTGATGTATTGACGACACAATTCGATAGCCATAAAAAATACAATGATCTATTTATCAGATGATGCTTTAGAGAGAAAGGCCACTTTAACTACACTTATCAGTGATTATAAATAAAAAGTAGATTGATATATATTGAAGAGACATTGTTTGAAATTATGTGCGAGTACCTGATTTGCTGGATAGAAATGGGGTGTTTGATCTGCTGGAAGTAATCAGGGTACTCTCTGCGTGATGGTAGATGAAGGAATGGCTCAGCAAGGAGCTGACCCTGAGTGTTACGGGCCCCTCTGACAGCTTGGTACAGCTGGAAGATTGGGTCACCAGTAGATAGTCGAGTGTGCCCGCTCTCAGACTCCGCCTCCCCAACATCATACCGCACAGAGCCTGCAGGAAAACATACAAAGACAAAGTCTGCTAATAAGCTTTCAGCTTTGGATTAAGACATTACATAATGTTACATTTAATCACATAAAACATGGCCTGCAGGAAAAAGAAGAGACGTATCATAAAACAGCTGGACTGTGAATACATTATGTTGATGTCCTTTTATGTTGATACTTGGACAGGATGAGGAAATACCTGACAGAATGGAGTCTTCATCGCTCTCTGAGCCGGGCTGCAGAGACACGGTAATAGCAGGCAAACGATCTCCCTGAGCTGACCTCCGATTCCTGCCACAGAACATATAGGCATCAAAGCCAATCTACAAGCCAAGCACACACTTTATACAGTTGCTAAATACATTAGGTGATCTGGAATAGAACCTTCATTGTGAGGGTTACAGACTGGAGGCTCAATTTTTTTTAATATGCATTAACAATAGATTACACTATTACACTGTTATAGTTACATGTAGTTACACACACTATAGTTGCTTGCATTACTCATGTATTCTGTACTGTATATTGTACAAACAGTCAACGCCTGTGATATACAATACTGTTATTTTATTGTACAGTATACTGCATTGCTAGACTCTGCACTTTATACGCATCTCATACTGCATATTGTGCTCTTTATTTTATTTTCTGTATAGCATTGTTGATTATGCAGCAACATAACAGCAACAATAAAACAGCTGTTCAAACCCCAGGACTGTTAAAATGCCACAGCTGGACCCTTGAATAATGCATTTAAATCTCTCTGCTCCAGGAGTGTTGTATTATGGCTGAGTCAGATTCTGACCCAAGCCTCTTAACAAGATGGGATACGTGAAGTAAAGGAATTATACTGTGCTCAAAGCAAAAAGCCAGGCAAGGAAGATACCTGATGCGGAGGCTGGATTTTGTTGGTTCTGCCTGCTCGAGTTCAGTTTTCCTCTGCAAAAAGGCCTTCTTAATTGTGTTTGCATCCTTCAAACAATAGAAAAGAAAGTGTTACCCCAAATGGAAAGTTAAACAAAATTAGATTGCCCTGATTTGTGGGCAGGACAATAGACCTGACATGAATGAAAACAGATATTACCTTATAAACTTGTGATCCAGGTTCATTGTAGACTTTGGCATTTTTGGTCAAAAGATCAATGTCCTTGGCCATGGCACTGATGGATTTGTAATGTCCCATCTGTGATGAAACAATGCTAATGATGTGACATGCTATTCATTTTTTTTTTTTTTAGTTTCATATCCATTAACTGCAATTAACTGTAATAATGGGAAATACACACCTGTATCCTCTGAGCTATGGTTCGAAAATCTATTGGCTCTTTGATTATGGCATAGTAGTCTGGGTATTGCTGAATACAGGCAGAAGAAAAACATACACAGTGTTAACATTTATTAAATTTGCTATTTAACAAACACATTGTAATAAAAGAAAAAGTCTTACCAGTTTAGAGGGCAGTTTCTGGAAAAGTTCACTAACTATTCTCCCTGAAGGGTCAGTATAAGATACAAGACCGTCCAGCAGCTGCTCTAGGACCCCTTTCATATAGTTGGGTGACATCTGAGCAGACATGAGGAGAGATTATCTGATAATGCTATAGTGTGTCCACCATGCACACATACACAGAGCTGTTAGGCTTTAAAGACTATTAGCATCTCACACTATTTCTTCACACTTCTTTTCTCATAACTGGATTATGAGGAAACATTACCTCCTCCTCTGTGGAGACTCCTGGGTTATCAGCATCTTCACTTTCCTCTTCTTCCTCATCATCTTCGACATCTCCTCCAGGAAGAAGGCTACTCTTTGTGGCTACGAACAGAGCCCACAACTTACAGGCAGCCCTGTACTCTGGACTATCAGCCTAAAATAAAAAAGTAATAAATAAACACACAAAATCAGGCTCAGTTGCTTTTACACACTAAATAAATGTAGAATAAAGAGGAAAAGAAATTGTTCTGTTCATTGCCTATGGTAACTAATTAAATAATAAAAATACATTTCTTTTAGTGATTTAGGAACTTGATTGACTTTTTTTGTAAATATTGTCTCTTTTACCGGATAGTAAGCTTTGGCATTGTTTATAAGTAGCTTAAAATCTTCAGAGAACTGTTCTGCATCTTGGTACTCTTCTGTCCTGAGCTTCTGTTGGATCTTCATCATGTCAATGGGCTTGCTCACCACGTCATAGTAATCTGGCTGATTCCTAAATGGCATAGACAAATACTAAAAAAAACTAGGCAGAGACTATTTATTTTAAAAATCGATGTAAACAAAGAGGCAACAATGGTTTCATACCTTCTTTTCGGAGCACGAACAAAAAGCTCACAGATCTGCCTCCCTTGCTCATCTTTGTAGTCCCTGACAGTGTTGTACAATTCACTGCAAACAGCAATCTGAAAGACATTGATATTAAAACGTTTAAGACCCGTTGGGTCTTTAAGCAGTGAAAAAAAAAGTATGTTCTGGCGATCGTCTCACACAATGTAAAATATCAGCAGAAAATAAATCAAATCCACTCTGATACTGATCCAGTATCAGTCCTAAAACTAATATGTATATTGTCACAGATTGGGACATCCTATCAAGGAACAAATTCATTACACACATAGGAAAACAAAACAGGCAATGTTATGTAGGAAAAATATAGTCGCACATTTGAAGCATTAAGTATTGCTCCTGCTTTAAGGGCTCCTCTCCATAGACTGTTGGTCATTTGACATAGTTTGAACAAATAGACAAAGAAGGTGGTTGTTGTTGTTGGCATCCCCAAATCTCGCACTTACAACTTGTGCAAACTCACTTGATCAACAGCAGCAGCATTAGAAGTCCTCCTCCTTTTCCAGCTGCTGGTTGGAGTTGATGAAGTGGCATCGTCAAACTCTCCACTCACACTGCTGGAGGGAGAAGCGATGCGTCGTCTCTTGGAGCCCATAGAAATCGTACCTGTATTTTTATTTCACATACAAAACAACCCAGATGTTACAAGCACAAATCATCTAGCACCTGAATATAATTATCCATGGAGATATCATGGCATGTGGTCACTCAGTGGTTAAGGTGTTGGACTACTGATCGAAAGGTCATAGGTTCGAATCCCAGGTCCACCAAGCTGCTACTGCTGGGCCCCTGAACAAGGACCTTAACCCTCAATTGTGCAGTTGTATAAATTAATAATAATAATAATAATAATATTATTAATAATAATACAGCTTTTACTGTAAAATTATGCCTGTAGTAGTAGTAATAATAATAATAATAATAATAATAATAATAATACAGCTTCTACTGAATAGAATTTGCTCTTGAAGCTTGACTTTAACCCTCAATTGCTCAGTTTTATACATTGAATTAGAAAAAAAAATGTAAGTCACTCTGGATAAAGGTGTCTGCTAAATGGCGTAAATGTAAATCATTGACAGAGTGAGAAAAACAACCATTTAACGGGATGATAAAGATGCAAGCACGTTGAGTGACAGCTAGTTGGTTAAGTAAACAATCAGTATTATTAGTGTAGTGTTTTTGGCACAGGAAATACATACGGTAGATTCTACTGTTCAGTCACAAGAATACCGGCCTTTTTTTTTAACAAACTGAACGCTACAAGTTTGTATAGAATTAGCTGAGAAATACAGGCTGTGTACTTTCAGACAAAACAGAAGAAGTATTGAGTATCGAGCTAAAACTAACACGCTAGTCTTTCACTCTGTTGTGTTTCTACTTCCCTGTAGGCGCTCATGCTACAGCCCACCAGCCCTCACACTTTTACTACCGCTTCTCAAACAAAAGAGCGCTCTGTGTACAGTAACGTTAAGCTCGTTAGCTCGTCTGCTAAACACTTAAGCCGAAAAATACCGTTTACGCCTGTACGGCGAACTCCCGTTACAAATAAGAGAAACCGCGACTTTAACTCACCCGTATGAAATGTGTGGCTTTCTTTAAACAGTTAAGAATTATCCAACAGAAAATAGAGCGATAGCTACAAACGTTAACCAGTGAGCTAACGTTTATTTTTAGTCCCGCCTCTTTTCAGAAGCGGAAGTTGATTCAGTTAAAAGTCTTCAAGTTTGCTGGTTTACGTTCATCGGGGATTTGTTTAATCCGTGTGTCTTTTATAAACTAATATCGATTTCGTTTTTTCTCTCTTGTTAAAACGAGTAGGTAGTAATAATAATAATAATAATAATAATAATAATAATAATAATAATAATAATAATAATACAGCTTTTACTGTAGAATTATGCCTAGAATAGAATTTGCTCTTGAAACTGACAACGACCTTTAATTACCTGTAATAATTTAAAAAATAATGAATGATTATATAGACATCATATGTTTAGTTATCTGAGGCAAAAAGTGCAATATGTAAATTGAGGTAGTCTAAAATCCAACTGAAGTCAAGTCAAGAAGCTTTTATTTTCATTATAACTACGTAAAAAAATTTGACAATAAGTGAATTTATTAATGCGCTTCATTTTATCATCAGTAACAGTAAGTTGTTAAATGGGAAGTTAATCATGGAATATAGGAACACATTAGACCCCTTATTTATACATTTTATAGACAAAACATTGTGGAAATCTGAACATCAGACCCATAACACCATAAGTGTTTAATGAACATCCAATTCCTCCTATTGCTGTTATAACAGCTTCCACTCTTATTGGATGGCTTTCGCCTAGATTTGGGAGCATTGTTGAGAGGATTTGTGGTCATTCAGCCTGCAAGAGTATTAGTGAGGTCAGGCGGTGATATAAGACTAGAAGGCCTGGCATGCAGCACTCAAATTCATGCCAGAGGTGTCAGGTCTGGGTTCAGGCCATTCTATTTGTTCTAAATTAACCTTGGCAAACCATGTCTTTTCAGATCTCTTGTCTTCTATAGTATAGTGATATTTATGTCTGTACTTTTGGGAGTCACAAACAACTGGAACCAAATTCCTTGTGTGTGTCTCACTTGTCCAATAAACCCGATACTGATTCTGATTCCTGATTCTGCTGTCATTTGTGAAGTATTGCAAGGCTGGAACAGGTTTAGTTCGTTTAGTTTCAGTGATGGGAAATTACAATGCTAAATCATTCATTACATTACATTTACAGCATTTGGCAGACGCCCTTATCCAGAGCGACGTACATAAGTGATTTAAATCTCTAACATTGAATACATTCAAAAACATTTACAATTGTGCGCGTTATTCTTTGTGCCAACAGTTTTGGGAAGAACTGCAAATGAGTGTGATGATCAGGTGCCCACATACTATTGACCATATTGTGCACGCAATACAGGCATGCATGCATGCATGCATGAATGAATGAATGAATGAATGAATGAATGAATGAATGAATGAATGAATTATAAATCTTTCTTAATGGATACCTTTATAGTGTTGTATATACAATTATAGTTTTGGCTTTAACAATACTTGGTGTTTTGCCGACTTGCTGCTAAATGTATAGTATACCGAAATTTCATACTGCTAAAACATCTGTGAGTGTCTTGATTAGATCTCCTAAAACTGTGTGCGCATTGTTCCAGATGTTGTCCGTCCTCACAGCTGGGATGATGTCGGAACTTGCTGATTTTAGGATCCCTGCAGCGGCGCGTGTGACGTCAGAGCAGGTCTGGCTGAGTAGCGCGAGCGCGACATCAGTGCTAAACACTGCAAAGCGTTCAGCTCCGAGAGCAGACGAACAGGTAGGCTCCTCATCACACACCTTCCTCTCAGAAGAACTGATGAATTACTAAAGACTGGATGCTCTAGCCTAAATCTGGAACGAAATCCTTTTGTCCTGCATTGGATGCAACCTTGCATCACTTGGGTTTATAATATACGCAGGCAATATTACCGAGTAAGGTTATTCATATAGACTGTATTGCATTGCTGCACCTGAATGCATGGAACCAGAGTCTTGTAGAATCTAGTTGCGCATTGCCCGCAGAAATGTGTAGCCTGCCATCAAGTTAGACTTAATGAGGTAGGAGCTGGATTTGCTGCATTGGCCAAATCTTCAACTGGTTTATATAACATTTTGTACTATATATAGCATAGGATTTTTTTGTGTGTGTGTTCTTAAAACCCAGACAAATCTCTACACTCGCAACTACAAAACAAAAAAAGGTTTCAAGATGAAAAGATCTGTTTCAACCACAATGCCTCATGCCACAGTCTACAATGCATCGGTTCAGATGTCCTTTTTTACGGCATCTTCCTCAAATCTATAATCCTTACTGGACGTTTGAGAATAGGATGTTGAAGAAAGAGTGTTCGTTTATTTATTTTTTTATTGAGGCATTTGTTTATCTTTTATTTCCATCATTCATTCATTCATTCATTCATTCATTCATTCATTCATTCATTTATTTATTTATTTATTTATTTATTTATTTATTTATTTACTTACTTATTCGTTTATTTCTTTGTTTTTTTTTCATTCATTCATTCATTCATTCATTCATTCATTCATTCATTCGTTTATTTATTTTCATTCATTCATTCATTCATTCATTCATTCATTCATTCATTCATTCATTCATTCATTCGTTTGTTTGTTTGTTTATTCCCATTCATTCATTCATTCATTCATTCATTCATTCATTCATTCATTCATTCATTCATTCATTCATTCATTCATTCATTCATTTGTTTATTTATTTAGGCAGCTGAGTCTTAAATGTATTTTTTGTGACTGAAGCATTTTACACAAATGTACACTATTAGATTTATTGCTATTACGCGTGAGATTTATATTTGTTACCAATCCTTGAGTGCGCCTCCTTTAGCACAAGCCCTAAAACTCGAGAGAAAGGTTGTCAAAAAGAAAAAGACACATAAAGAACGAGCCAAATCTATCTAAGTAGGTCAGGCCAAATTGTAACATAGTAGTTGTTGAAAATAGTTACAAATAATTGCTAACTAATAAAAGTAGCTTACTCTACATCTAGGACAAATTTTCCACTACAGCCTGATTCGCACTATAGGGAAATAATGCGGATACTTATCCAATCTGGCAACATCGATGTCCAAAGATGCCTGTCGTGGCTCAAGCTTAAAATGATGAATCTCCTGACTGCAATTTAACACTGCATATGTTCCACTGATAACAAAAGACACCATAATTTTGCTGAAAGAATGGAGCACATTCCATATACCACATAAAGTAGATGACAGACAGACAGACTAATAGATAGATAAATATCAATTAGATAGATAGATAGATAGATAGATAGATAGATAGATAGATAGATAGATAGATAGATAGATAGATAGATAGATAGATAGATAGATCCAAAGAGTTAAAGTTAAAGGAAGTGTAAAGTTAGCAAGGAAGTGTATTCAGAATATAAACAAACAAACAAACAAAAATTAATTAATTAATTTTGTACAAAATTATGAAACCGTATTAGATATAAAGCTTTATATAGACATGTCATCTGAGTGGAGTATATTAGATGAGTGTTAACCTAATATATACACAGTTCAATTGGTGCAAAACAGAGTAAGGAACTATGGAGAGAACTATGGGTCTTGAGATCCATCACATATACCTAACATACTTAACATATTGTGTAGGCCTGCAAAATCTGTATCTTCCCTGAGTTCAAAACCCCATTAAACATGACTGCTGGATCAAGTTTCAGATATGCATGGTCGCTCAATGCATATTAGAGAAATTCTCATCTTCAGTCAACCTTCTGAAAGCTTTTTGGCTCCTCTAATTCATCCAGCTTTTTATTTTTTTTACAGGATATTTGCATCATAAACTTGAACCCATCCAGTACACCCATGAGAAAATTCAATACACTGCAAAAAAGCAAGAATGCATTAACTTGATTAAAAAACAAGAAGATCTGCTTTCATCCTGGCTGTTTAAGTGTCAGTCAGGAATTGATGGAAGTGTAATCAAGCCCCTAAAGATAAAAATATACTCACTACCAAACTAATATAGGGAGATCGGGGGTTTCATATAGTTCTGTTGAAAGAAGTCATGACATGACTGGTACCCAATCCTAAATTCTATATAATATAATGTGATATAATATATTGTAAACTGACATGGGATGTTGATACAATGTGCTAGTGTTACTTACTGCCTCTTACACTTTCCTGCTCTCATTCTCCCTTTGCTCTCTCTCCCTGTGCTGTCCACTGGGCTATCCTTAATCCTCTCTATTCAGCTTCCCAGTGGAGCATCAGCTCAACTATACAATGCCCTTAGAAGAAGGAAAAGGATGGAAAAAGAAGACAACTGACATCAAGGATAATTATGACTTCAAAGAAGTTCTTGGAACGTGAGTTTAGTTGCAACTCCACATAACCATGTTATTTCCTTCCTGATTTTGTTCTGAGCCTGCATTATCCTGGAGTTTGCAACTGATAGACCTGTCTGTGAATCAGGAATCACAGGAATAACAATTCAAAGGCAGTGATGCTTTTATGATTAGGTCAGTGAACCATGCTCGAGGCATTGCATGCAGTGCAGGATAATGCATCAGTGCACATTGATGTCAAAACATAATTTTACGGTTTATATTTGGGTTTGTATCATTTTTGTAATTTTCCTTATTATGATTTGCAAAGCTGAAGCTGGCTCTTAACACTCTGATGCTTCACAGATGAGGAACCACATACTCACAATCCTCCTGAACACTGCACCGGCCCTCAGTTACTGTGGCTATATTTATAGTGCCATATGTGTGGGCGAGTACCCATTTTCTGTCGCTTTCACTCTGCATCTTCATGGCGTTAGTGTCTGCATAAAGACATATGAGACAGAAAAATTCTGTGTGTGCGTGTGCCTGTATGTATATGTGTGTATATTGGTTTACCTACAAGTGCTTGTTGGTTTTCCTCTAAACTACATGTATCTTTATCTGGATCTCAGACAATGTATAGCAGGGGTGCAGGACTGCAGATTGTGGGGTATAGGACATACAGTTGTCACCTGTCCATGGCTTGCAAAGCCATCAAATTAAGCTACTGTATGAAAATACAACAACACACCAACACACACATAACATGCCAGAATACACAAGCACATTTACTTATTAAGTTTCCACTGTGGTTGTGTGTCATTTCCAGAGTTGACAATAATTAGAGCAGAGCTTCTTTCATTTTTTTAAGGCCAGCCTACACTACTGCCCTAAGTTTATACAGTATCTCATAGCAGAATTGGTGTAAAAACAAAGCTCTCAAAGCTAGCTTAAAATAAAATTTGTAAAACTTTTAATAACAGTGCATTTGGCTAATATTATTTATTGATGTTATTTACTTTTTTAATGATGGAGCCAAGCATGCAAACTGTTCCTAGAAATTGTAATCTTAAAGCTATTAAAGAAAAAACATCCACAGTCGTCTTTAGGGTTTATGCCTAAGAAGTAGGGCAATCAGGACGGAGCAGACAGGTTTGAATCTAGCCAACTGGTTGATAAAACCAAAAACAGCCCAAGTGCAGTACTTATGTAACTAACTATACATATGTAATGGTACAGCATAAAGTGTTGCCACCTTACAGCACCAGGATCCTTGGTCAGATTTATGTCTGTGTGACCTTTTGGTGCATGTTCTGCCCATGACCATGTAAATTTCTTGGTTTTTCCTGTTTCTTTCTACCTCCAAAAACATGCATGTATGCGGCCAAGTTAGAATAAATTGACCCAGATGTGAAAGGGTGTGTTTGTTTATGTGTGGCTGATGGCCTTCAGTGGACTGACATCAGATTATTGTGCATTTCCACCTCATATCCAGTTCCTAGAATAGGCTCGGAATTCACCCTGTCCCTTACCAGGGTTATAAAGGTGAATAAATAAAATAATATTGTTTGTTATAAGACCAGAAAGTTATAAATAGTCCAATTTCACAGGAAAACCACTGACTGTACCCTCGTCCCACTGCTAGCAGAGGTGATGTGCAATTCCCTCCTACCTAAATATGTAGACGACCACTAGGTCTGTTCATCTCTTCTGTTTTAGTAAAATCATTGATTACTCACTGCTATTTGTAACATTACTCTTCAACTATGATGTGAACTGTTAATTGTACTTATTGCTATGAACAGTCATCATGTTTGCTCTTGCACATCTAAGGTGCATATGGTAAATGTTTACCCAAATATTTGCTTGAATAGTTTTTTCAGAGGTGTTTAGTATACGTAGTTTCACACATTAGTGCTGTACATTTAGTATAACCTCTGAGGGAGCACCTTGCTGTGTCTTTCCCTTTAGAGGCTCATGCAACAGCATTCCATGGTAATAAGATTGTGTATGAATATTCTGAGTGGATTAAGCTAATTTATATATAATGATTGTTCTTTCTGACAGATAATCCAACAGCTTGTTTTGTCTAGATAAAGACAAAGGTGAGTCTAGGAGTAGTAACTCCTTATTCCTTATTAAAATGGGACAGACGTAAGGGAACCATTTCCTCTGCATTCTTTGAATATTATTTTAGTCTCATTAAAGCTCCAAGCAAAACTCTACACGAGGTGTTTAACTAGCAGTACTTGTTCTTCAGAGGACATTTTAGGAAACAAAATGTCTGGATGTTTAGTATTGGGTTCTCATGCCTTTGACATCATTGTTTTACCTTTGTGTTGGACCAAATAGATTAATTAATTTGTTTATGGAACAATCATGATCCGGTCATAGAGGACTGTTTGCCCTGGTGACATTATTGCAGATTTCTTACAGGGCTCTTATGGCAGCTGCAGAGTTTAAAAGTTTGTTTTTTGGGGACTATGTGATGATGTATGAGATGTCCCTTCTGATACTATCTGCAAGGCCACCCAAAACAACCAAGGGAACGAAGAGAAAAAATGTTCAATGTTCTAAACCAATTAGAAAAGTACATGAACAAACTGAAGTACATTGAGATTATTAATTTGCATTGAACATTGATAGTCAGAGGTCAGTTGCAGTGGCTCATGTTTATTCATGACAAGACAATGATATTGTAATTGAGTTGTTTCATTAATTAATATTAATAAACTCTTATTTTACCATAGCCTTGTTCACCACAGGGTATAATAAGAAAATGTTTGAAATACTAATAGATTATTCTAATTATTTTAAATCTAGAATCAAGAATAATTATAAGTAACTCATTCATTGTTTCATCCATTGTCAGTAAATACTTTATCCTAGTCAGTGTCATGGTAGATCCAGAGCCTATACCAGTGACATTGTGTGAGAGGTGGGATTAGACCTTGAATAGACCACAAAAAAAAAAAGAAAAAAGAAGAAAAAGAAGGTAAACAGAGGTGAGCACACGGACTGATGTTAGACTAACACTCACAGTGATTGATTGCTCCATTTACCTTCGGTACTAAACACACCCATGATGCATGACTGTAGTCTTTTCTATTAGGTCATTATATGCTGAAAGTTCAATCTGCAAAACCCTTCTAGTTCTGTAGTTCTTTTTTCGAACACACACAAATCTGTTTTAGTGTGTGTGGACAGGTTGGGAGTTGCCATCGGGAGAACAGTACTCAAGTGACATTTCAAGGGTAAATGCAACAGTACATGCACAGTACATCCTATATAGTATCTTGGATTTCATACGTCATAGCCAAATATATTATCACTGAACCTTTCCAATGTACTTTCAGTATAGAAATCTAAGAAATGTTAAGAAATTGTAGTCATTACCATACCTCCAGATATCTATAATATCCCTTACTTTTTAGTGTGACATGAGCTATACTCTGATGTAAGCGATCTCTCTCTCTCTGTCTCTCTCTCTGTCTCTCTCTCTGTCTCTCTCTCTCTTTCTCTCTCTCTCTCTCTCAGACACACACAAACACACACACACTTTATCTGCATTATACACTTCAATGACCACATAGGAGATTTAAAAAACTTCTGACATTGTATTTGATAATTGGAAAAGTAATTTTGTCCCCTCTAAATGGAACATGCAACCCCAATCACAGTTCACGTATTTCTGCAGCAGTGTCTGGAGAACCACCGGGATGTTTGAAGGAACTTTTCAGCAAAGAGTTTAAATCAGAAATGGTTTCTGGCTAAATTCAAGTGGATTAGTAAGCAGTTTTCCACTCCACTTTAGTTGGGAAGATTATCAAGTTTATGGTGGAACTAATGGTATTCGTATGGTGCAGGTTTACTGAGCTGTGCTGTAACAAAACCGTCTAAGCTCAATCTTAATCAGTTTATCAGCTGCAGTTTTATAGAGTATATAAAAAATAAATACACTGATTCATAGCTCTTTAGTTAATAGTTAATAATGTATGATTATACAATATGGGTATGTTATTAATTTTTGTGG